>NC_088408.1:100795618-100858118 GCF_034236695.1 Oncorhynchus nerka | reverse complement strand
AAAGTTGGAAGGAGGGATATCAGAGTGAGACTGTGAGAAAGTAAGGAAGAGAAAAGGGAGAGTGTGAAAGACAGACAGAAAGAGAAAAACAAAACGTTGGAGAGGGAAAGTTGGAAGGAGGGATATCAGAGTGAGACTGTGAGACTAACTATACCAGGAGGACGAGGAAGTTGGAAGGAGGGATATCAGAGTGAGACTGTGAGACTAACTATACCAGGAGGACGAGGAAGTTGGAAGGAGGGATATCAGAGTGAGACTGTGAGACTAACTATACCAGGAGGACGAGGAAGTTGGAAGGAGGGATATCAGAGTGAGACTGTGAGACTAACTATACCAGGAGGACGAGGAAGTTGGAAAGAGGGATATCAGAGTGAGACTGTGAGACTAACTATACCAGGAGGACGAGGAAGTTGGAAGGAGGGATATCAGAGTGAGACTGTGAGACTAACTATACCAGGAGGACGAGGAAGTTGGAAGGAGGGATATCAGAGTGAGACTGTGAGACTAACTATACCAGGAGGACGAGGAAGTTGGAAGGAGGGATATCAGAGTGAGACTGTGAGACTAACTATACCAGGAGGACGAGGAAGTTGGAAGGAGGGATATCAGAGTGAGACTGTGAGACTAACTATACCAGGAGGACGAGGAAGTTGGAAGGAGGGATATCAGAGTGAGACTGTGAGACTAACTATACCAGGAGGACGAGGAAGTTGTGAGCTGGTTCTTTTCTCATGGAGCTGTGAAAAAACACTCTTCTCCTTTTTAACCCACAACCAGTAGGAGCGGTAACTCTGCCTGCCCACATAGTGGTGACTTATCTTGTGTCCCAAACTGCACCTTATTCCCTATAGGGCCCTGGTCAAAAGTAGTGCACTATATAGGGAATAGGGCTCTGGTCAAAAGTAGTGCACTATATAGGGAATAGGGCTCTGGTCTAAAGTAGTGCACTATATAGGGAATAGGGCTCTGGTCTAAAGTAGTGCACTGTAAAGGGAATAGGGCTCTGGTCTAAAGTAGTGCACTATAAAGGGAATAGGGCTCTGGTCTAAAGTAGTGCACTATAAAGGGAATAGGGCTCTGGTCTAAAGTAGTGCACTATATAGGGAATAGGGCTCTGGTCTAATGTAGTGCACTATAAAGGGAATAGGGCTCTGGTCTAAAGTAGTGCACTATAAAGGGAATAGGGCCCTGGTCAAAAGTAGTGTACTATATAGGGAATAGGGCTCTGGTCTAAAGTAGTGTACTATATAGGGAATAGGGCCCTGGTCAAAAGTAGTGCACTATATAGGGAATAGGGCTCTGGTCTAAAGTAGTGTACTATATAGGGAATATGGTGCCATTCGGGGCTCAAACTTTGCCTTCTGAGGGAAAGAATTAGAGACTTGTATAAAAGATACAAGCCCTGGCTCTCAGATTGAATAATGTTGTTTAATCATCTGATGCTTTTCTTAGTCATTGTGGTGTGGGGCAGACGGGGGGACCGCAGGCAGATATTCATCTGAAAGTTAAAGTGTGACTGATTCCCAGGCTAAGACGGGCTATGCTGCCAGGGTATAATGGTCTACCAGTGCCTGCAAGGCGATTGATCAGCGGGTTTGGATCGGGGGTACAGAAATACAAGTGTTGGATGGAGCTATGGGAAGAGAGGGAGAGAAAAGTGGCCTTGATGATCCAGTGTTTATTGGTTTCAGACCTGGGTTCACAGGTCTCAAATACACTGTGCAAAAACAAGTCATTTTATTTTAGTATTTTAATGAGTATTTGTAAATGCACTTTCCAAGTGTATTTCTAAATACATAAAAAAAAATATTCAACTACTTGTGGAATGTTGTCCCACCCCTCTTCAATTGTTGTGCGAAGTTGCTGGATATTGGCGGGAACTGGAACACGTTGTCGTACACGTCAATCCAGAGCATCCCGAACATGCTCAATGGGTGACATTTCTGGTGAGTATACAGGCCATGGAAGAACTGGGACATGTTCAGCTTCCAGGAATTGTGTACAGATCCTTGTGACAAGGTGCCGTGTATTATCATGCTGAAACATGAGGTGATGGCGGCGGATGAATGGTACGACAATGGGCCTCAGGATCTCATCACGGTACCTCTGTGCATTCAAATTGCTATTGATAAAATTCAGTTGTGTTCATTGTCCGTATTTTATGTCTGCCCATAACCCTACTGCCACCATGGGGCACAAAGCCATACACGCTGTCTGGTACAGTTGAAACCGCGATTCATCCGTGAAGAACAAACTTCTCCAGCGAGGCCAGTGGCCATCGAAGGTGAACATTTGCCCACTGAAGTATGAAACGTTTCTGGGATCTTTTATTTCAGCTCATGAAACATTGGACCAACTCCTTTTTTCAGTGTTGTTGGGAGAATGGGAACCAATCTGGGCTAAAGCCAGCTTCATCAAATGGCTTGTTGGTAGTTAGTGATGAGGTTGGGAGATATGGGAACCAATCTGGGCTAAAGCCAACTTCATCAAATGGCTTGTTGGTAGTTAGTAATGAGGTTGGGAGATATGGGAACCAATCTGGGCTAAAGCCAACTTCATCAAATGGCTTGTTGGTAGTTAGTAATGAGGTTGGGAGATATGGGAACCGATCTGGTCTAAAGCCAACTTCATCAAATGGCTTGTTGGTAGTTAGTAATGAGGTTGGGAGAATGGGAACCGATCTGGTCTAAAGCCAACTTCATCAAATGGCTTGTTGGTAGTTAGTAATGAGGTTGGGAGATATGGGAACCGATCTGGGCTAAAGCCAACTTCATCAAATGGCTTGTTGGTAGTTAGTAATGAGGTTGGGAGATATGGGAACCGATCTGGGCTAAAGCCAACCTCGTAAAAGTGCTAAGTGGCAAGTAGTATTACAGAGAAAAACAAAGATCCTTTTTTATTTTGATTTACCAAGTCGTTGTCTGTCTGTGGGTCCCAGATGGGTTGTGGATTAAAGCTGTCGTTCCCAAGCCGGATTGGCAGGTTTTACTGTCTGGCTGCTCTGCTGAGGCCCCGAATTAAATTCCTTTCTATGATCGGCTTTATGGGGGTGATTACACAGGAAGTGCTAGTTCCCTTCAACTGCCCAATGGAAAGTGAGAGTCTACAGTAGTCCGACTGGAATCTTACTGTGGGCTACTGAGCCAGCCTATAGAATGGTAGTCTAGACTCATCCTGCTCTCCCTCTGTATCATACTATACATACACAGAAATGTATAAATCATTTAAAATTCCTTATATTATGCAAACCAGACAGATGTTTGGTTATTTTTTTTAACCTATAGCCAGGGGCACTCTCCAAAACGTAGACATAATTTAAAAACAAAGCATTTCTGTTTAGTGAGTCCACCATATCAGAGGCAGTAGGGATGACCAGGGATGTTCTCTGTTTAGTGAGTCCTCCAGATCAGAGTCAGTAGGGATGACCAGGGATGTTCTCTGTTTAGTGAGTCCTCCAGATCAGAGGCAGTAGGGATGACCAGGGATGTTCTCTGTTTAGTGAGTCCTCCAGATCAGAGGCAGTAGGGATGACCAGGGATGTTCTCTTGATAAATGTGTGAATTAGACCAAGTATTCAAAATGTAACGTGTACTTTTGGGTGTCCTGAGAAAATTTATGTGAGTTTAAAAGTAAATTATTTTCATTAGACATTTTGTGAAGTAAAAGTAGTCAAAATATAAATAGTAAAGTAAAGATACCCCCCTAAAGTAGTACTTTCAAGTATTTTTTACTTAAGTACTTTACACCACTGGGTACAATTGCCATAATAAATAAATATGCAGCTCCAAAAATTGTTTGGTGGTGATCAAGTATACTAACTGTTACATCGAAAGCTCACCAGCGATGGGGCAACAATGACTAACATAGGCCTACTGGTGTTTTTGGTATGTATCAAATGATTGACATTGATAATTGACTTAATATATGACGCTTGCATTTGGAATTCGTTGTTACATTTTATTATTACTGAGGTGAAGACGCGTCACAGGCGCGCGGCTCTTCACTTCTGCTCTCCAAACTTCCCGCCAAGTGGAGTGTTTTATATTTTTGTGTCTTATTGAAATGTTTGCCGTTGCTTTGACACATTTAAAAAGCATAGGCGTAAATATATATTCCATATAATACTACAATAATTGCTAGCGTTTAATCACTCCATCCATGTCCACATTGTATGTTTCATGTTTGATAGGCTTGCTACGATACTTTTTTATTTATTTAGCCAACTATTTCTTACTCAGTGGACATGAACATTCTCAAGACTCATGAGGTAGAAGTTCTGTTAATTTAATTCAATGTCTGGTTTCGTTTGTTCACATGTCCAGGGTTATGTCTGCGTTCCGTGTGTGTACCGTGTGTCTGCGTTCCGTGTGTCTGCGTTCCGTGTGTCCCTGCTGCGCGTAGAGGACCGTGCGCGTCTCAGTGCGTATAGAAATAGGCTACGTGGCCTGCGCAACACGCTTTGGAGTCAGAACGTTGAATAGGAGAAAAATGATTGTTCCGTGTATGAATGGTGTTGAAATATCATTAATAATCATCCTATCTGATTAAGAGGAATGTACCAATGGATGTGGAAATGGTCTTTTACATTGTAAAATCAGTTTATTGGTTATAAATTCCAGTCGCTGCAACAAACACTCAAACTAGACAACTTTATCTCAATCTCTTCAGTCAAAGACTCAATCATGGACAATCTTACTGACATCTGTCTGCTTCTCGTGCTGTATTGCTGTCTCTACCTTCTTGCCCTTTGTGCTGTTGTGTGTGCCCAATAATGGTTGTACCCTGTTTTGTGCTGTTACCATGTTTTGTTGCTACCATGTTGTTGTCATGTTGTGTTGCTACCATGCTGTGTTGTCATGTTGTGTTGCTACCATGCTGTGTTGTTATGTGTTGCTACCATGCTGTGTTGTCATGTGTTGCTACCATGCTGTGTTGTCATGTGTTGCTACCATGCTGTGTTGTCATGTTGTGTTGCTACCATGCTGTGTTGTCATGTGTTGCTACCATGCTGTGTTGTCATGTTGTGTTGCTACCATGCTGTGTTGTCATGTTGTGTTGCTACCATGCTGTGTTGTCATACTGTGTTGTTATTTATGTAGTGTTGTCTCTCTTGTCATGATGTGTGTTTTGTCCTATATTTATATTTTATTTACTTATTTAAATCCCAGGCCCCGTCCCCGCAGGAGGCCTTTTGGTAGGCCGTCATTGTAAATAAGTAATTTGTTCTTAACTGACTTGCCTAGTTAAATAAAGGTAAAAAAAAAAATAATAATAATTGTATGGTCCTGGGGGCAAGTGCTTATATTATGTAGGTCTCTACCTGTTAGATTATATTTGGTTTCTCAAGGGGAGGCTGTACTGTCTGGCCCTCTACCTGTGTCTGTTCAGATAAGACAGTGTAGGCCTGATACAGTCTGGCCCTCTAAATCAAATCAAATCAAATGTATTTATATAGCCCTTCGTACATCAGCTGATATCTCAAAGTGCTGTACAGAAACCCAGCCTAAAACCCCAAACAGCAAGCAATGCAGGTGTAGAAGCACGGTGGCTAGGAAAAACTCCCTAGAAAGGCCAAAACCTAGGAAGAAACCTAGAGAGGAACCAGGCTATGTGGGGTGGCCAGTCCTCTTCTGGCTGTGCCGGGTGGAGATTATAACAGAACATGGCCAAGATGTTCAAATGTTCATAAATGACCAGCATGGTCGAATAATAATAAGGCAGAACAGTTGAAACTGGAGCAGCAGCACAGTCAGGTGGACTGGGGACAGCAAGGAGTCATCATGTCAGGTAGTCCTGGGGCATGGTCCTAGGGCTCAGGTCCTCCGAGAGAGAGAAAGAAAGAGAGAAGGAGAGAATTAGAGAACGCACACTTAGATTCACACAGGACACCGAATAGGACAGGAGAAGTACTCCAGATATAACAAACTGACCCCAGCCCCCCGACACATAAACTACTGCAGCATAAATACTAGAGGCTGAGACAGGAGGGGTCAGGAGACACTGTGGCCCCATCCATGGACACCCCCGGACAGGGCCAAACAGGAAGGATATAACCCCACCCACTTTGCCAAAGCACAGCCCCCACACCACTAGAGGGATATCTTCAACCACCAACTTACCATCCTGAGACAAGGCTGAGTATAGCCCACAAAGATCTCCGCCACGGCACAACCCAAGGGGGGGCGCCAACCCAGACAGGATGACCACAACAGTGAATCAACCCACTCAGGTGACGCACCCCCTCCAGGGACGGCATGAGAGAGCCCCAGTAAGCCAGTGACTCAGCCCCTGTAATAGGGTTAGAGGCAGAGAATCCCAGTGGAAAGAGGGGAACCGGCCAGGCAGAGACAGCAAGGGCGGTTCGTTGCTCCAGAGCCTTTCCGTTCACCTTCCCACTCCTGGGCCAGACTACACTCAATCATATGACCCACTGAAGAGATGAGTCTTCAGTAAAGACTTAAAGGTTGAGACCGAGTTTGCGTCTCTGACATGGGTAGGCAGACCGTTCCATAAAAATGTAGCTCTATAGGAGAAAGCCCTGCCTCCAGCTGTTTGTTTAGAAATTCTAGGGACAATTAGGAGGCCTGCGTCTTGTGACCGTAGCGTACGTGTAGGTATGTTCGGCAGGACCAAATCAGAGAGATAGGTAGGAGCAAGCCCATGTAATGCTTTGTAGGTTAGCAGTAAAACCTTGAAATCAGCCCTTGCTTTGACAGGAAGCCAGTGTAGAGAGGCTAGCACTGGAGTAATATGATCAAATGTCTGTTCAGATATGACAGTGTAGGCCTGATACAGTCTGGCCCTCTACCTGTTAGATTATATTTGGTTTCTCAAGGGGAGGCTGTACTGTCTGTGTAGGCCTGATACAGTCTTATTTCTTTTGGACTCGTGTATATTTGGTCAATCTACTTGTATATTTTGTATTATAAACTGGGTGGTTCGAGCCCTGAATGCTGATTGGCTGAAAGCCGTGGTATATCAGACCATGTGTACCTTGTCAGCTCGGGGATTTGAACTTGCAACCTTCCGGTTACTCAGTCCAATGCTCTAACCACTTGGCTATATATATATATATATATACCATGGGTATGACAAAACATTTATTTTTACCACTCTAATTACGTTGGTCACCAGTTTATAATAGCAATAAGGCATCATTGTGGGTTTGTGGTATATGGCCAATATACCACGGCTAAGGGCTGTGTCCTATCACTCCACGTTGCATTGTGCATAATAACAGCCCTTAGCTGTGGTATATTGGCCATATACCACACCCCCTCGGGCCTTATTGTTTAACGAATATGGCGATTTCACAATTGGACTCTGAGCACGTCAACCTGCCTTGCCTTCTGCTGGTGTCGCGCCCTAAACGGCTGCTACAAGGGCCCTATTTTACAATTACATCATCAAAATGGGTTGTAGGCGAAATCACGAAAAGGGCTGTCTGGTAGCCTCAATAAATAGACAACGATTTGTAGTTCCACAAGTCGTTTCCTGTATAGATGCATATTTATTTTTACTTGAAAACTTGTGACTCCACTTGATTTGCTCTTAGACTTGTACTCGACTCGAGTTTTACTTGAGACTCAGACCTTTTGACTCGAATAATAGTGACATGGTCTCGTCTCTGTCTCTCTCTCTCTCTCTCTGTATCCGTCTTTGAGGTAGGAATTTGATGAATTCTGAGAGCAGAAAATGGAATGTAGGCTAAATCAAAACAAACTAACAGGTCCCATACCATATCTCTTAAGGCGTTTACCACAGACAGACAGAGCAGAGATGTTCTCCTTAGATGCTGTACCTCTGGAACTGTAAGTCTGTCCTTCAAAGAGGATCTCTTTATGAAGTTATAGGATCTCTTTATGAAGTTATAATAGGATCTTTATCTCAGGATTATAACAGGATCTTTATTCTAGGTGAGGTTAAACAGGATCTTTATTCTAGGTGAGTGTTATAACAGGATCTTTATTCTAGGTGAGGTTAAACAGGATCTTTATTCTAGGTGAGGGTTATAATAGGATCTTTATTCTAGGTGAGGTTAAACAGGATCTTTATTCTAGGTGAGGGTTATAACAGGATCTTTATTCTAGGTGAGGGTTATAACAGGATCTTTATTCTAGGTGAGGGTTATAATAGGATCTTTATTCTAGGTGAGGGTTATAACAGGATCTTTATTCTAGGTGAGGGTTATAATAGGATCTTTATTCTAGGTGAGGGTTATAATAGGATCTTTATTCTAGGTGAGGGTTATAACAGGATCTTTATTCTAGGTGAGGGTTATAATAGGATCTTTATTCTAGGTGAGGGTTATAACAGGATCTTTATTCTAGGTGAGGGTTATAATAGGATCTTTATTCTAGGTGAGGGTTATAACATGATCTTTATTCTAGGTGAGGGTTATAATAGGATCTTTATTCTACGTGAGGGTTATAATAGGATCTTTATTCTATGTGAGGGTTATAATAGGATCTTTATTCTAGGTGAGGGTTATAACAGGATCTTTATTCTAGGTGAGGCTAAACAGGATCTTTATTCTAGGCGAGGGTTATAATAGGATCTTTATTCTAGGTGAGGGTTATAATAGGATCTTTATTCTAGGCGAGGGTTATAACAGGATCTTTATTCTAGGTGAGGGTTATAATAGGATCTTTATTCTAGGTGAGGGTTATAACAGGATCTTTATTCTAGGTGAGGGTTATAATATGATCTTTATTCTAGGTGAGGGTTATAATAGGATCTTTATTCTATGTGAGGGTTATAATAGGATCTTTATTCTAGGTGAGGGTTATAACAGGATCTTTATTCTATGTGAGGGTTATAATAGGATCTTTATTCTAGGTGAGGGTTATAACAGGATCTTTATTCTAGGTGAGGCTAAACAGGATCTTTATTCTAGGCGAGGGTTATAATAGGATCTTTATTCTAGGTGAGGGTTATAATAGGATCTTTATTCTAGGCGAGGGTTATAACAGGATCTTTATTCTAGGTGAGGGTTATAATAGGATCTTTATTCTAGGTGAGGGTTATAACAGGATCTTTATTCTAGGTGAGGGTTATAATAGGATCTTTATTCTAGGTGAGGGTTATAACAGGATCTTTATTCTAGGTGAGGGTTATAATAGGATCTTTATTCTAGTTTAGGTTTCTAATTGGTTCTTTATCTCAGGTGATGGTGTTAATTGGATATTTATCTCAGGTGATGGTTGTAATTGGATCTTTATCTGAGGTGATGGTTGTAATTGGTTCTTTATCTCAGGTGAGGGTTGTAATTGGTTCTTTATCTCAGGTGATGGTTGTAATTGGATCTTTAGCTCACGTGATGGTTGTAATTGGTTCTTTATCTCAGGTGATGGTTGTAATTTGTTCTTTATCTCAGGTGATGGTTGTAATTGGTTCTTTATCTCAGGTGATGGTTGTAATTGGTTCTTTATCTCAGGTGATGGTTGTAATTGGTTCTTTATCTCAGGTGATGGTTGTAATTTGTTCTTTATCTCAGGTGATGGTGGGCCATAACTCCCATGATGAATCATCCCAAATGGCACCCTATTCTCTATTTAGTGCACTACTTTTGTCCAGGGCCCTATTCCCTATTTAGTGCACTACTTTTGTCCAGGGTCCTATTCCCTATTTTAGTGCACTACTTTGTCCAGGGCCCATAGGGACTCAGCCTATGAATCATCCCACGATCTTCTCTTCTACATTTACTCCTCCTCTGAACCTGTAGATGTTGTTAGATTGTTGGGGTAGAGACTACATTAGAGTTTTGTGCTACTGTGTTGTGTTGGATGGATAATATACATTCTACAGTGAATGGTTGCAATTGGGTTGTTGTTTTAACAGTGTCCACTAGGTGGCACTAACAGATGGTCATTCAGTCGCCAACAGTCGTCTCCCAATCAGGTTTTTGCTCTAGTTAAACTGTAAACAGAACAAACTGCTCAAACAACACAAACAATGATCAATAATAATAATAATAATAATAATTATCCCAATGAACTCTTTCAAGAAATTGCTTTTGTCTCAAAAGTTGTTGCTGCACTGACTTGTTATTGTAAACATGTCCACCAAACAGTTCTTAATGATTGCTGTGCTATTTGGGTCATACATTTGTTAACTTATACTGTTCTGTTAAATTAAACCCATTTTCCCCCCGGCTGGCTTTAATGTACTGTAAAGAGTGAGAGTTATGAATGATGCCACTGTCCCTGGAACCTCGGCCATGGAATCTGAGGAATGCATACCCAGACTGCTTTGGTTAAAGACGTAGTGAAGGGAGACACTGGCGGTGTAGTAGTAGAGACCTGTAGATCTGTGTATAGAACAGTAGAAGGTGATTGGGGGGAAAAATGGTCAAGAATCCATTGGAAATGGGTACAGTATATACCAGTAGAAACCAAGGTGATTGACAATAGCAGAGGCCAGTAGAAAACCAGTTGAATTCAAATCAAATCAAATCTAATTTTATTTGTCACATACACATGGTTAGCAGATGTTAATGCGAGTGTAGCGAAATGCTTGTGCTTCTAGTTCCGACAATGCAGTAATAACCAACAAGTAATCTAACTAACAATTCCAAAACTACTGTCTTATACACAGTGTAAGGGGATAAAGAATATGTACATAAGGATATATGAATGAGTGATGGTACAGAGCAGCATAGGCAAGATACAGTAGATGGTATCGAGTACAGTATATACATATGAGATGAGTATGTAAACAAAGTGGCATAGTTAAAGTGGCTAGTGATACATGTATTACATAAGGATGCAGTCGATGATATAGGGTACAGTATATACGTATGCATATCAGATGAATAATGTAGGGTAAGTAACATTATATAAGGTAGCATTGTTTAAAGTGGCTAGTGATATATTTACATCATTTCCCATCAATTCCCATTATTAAAGTGGCTGGAGTTGAGTCAGTGTCAGTGTCAGTGTGTTGGCAGCAGCCACTCAATGTTAGTGGTGGCTGTTTAACAGTCTGATGGCCTTGAGATAGAAGCTGTTTTTCAGTCTCTCGGTCCCAGCTTTGATGCACCTGTACTGACCTCGCCTTCTGGATGATAGCGGGGTGAACAGGCAGTGGCTCGGGTGGTTGCTGTCCTTGATGATCTTTATGGCCTTCCTGTGACATCGGGTGGTGTAGGTGTCCTGGAGGGCAGGTAATTTGCCCCCGGTGATGCGTTGTGCAGACCTCACTACCCTCTGGAGAGCCTTACGGTTGAGGGCGGAGCAGTTGCCGTACCAGGCAGTGATACAGCCCGCCACGATGCTCTCGATTGTGCATCTGTAGAAGTTTGTGAGTGCTTTTGGTGACAAGCCGAATTTCTTCAGCCTCCTGAGGTTGAAGAGGCGCTGCTGCGCCTTCTTCACGATGCTGTCTGTGTGAGTGGACCAGTTCAGTTTGTCTGTGATGTGTATGCCGAGGAACTTAAAACTTGCTACCCTCTCCACTACTGTTCCATCGATGTGGATAGGGGGGTGTTCCCTCTGCTGTTTCCTGAAGTCCACAATAATCTCCTTAGTTTTGTTGATGTTGAGTGTGAGGTTATTTTCCTGACACCACACTCCGAGGGCCCTCACCTCCTCCTTGTAGGCCGTCTCGTCGTTGTTGGTAATCAAGCCTACCACTGTTGTGTCGTCCGCAAACTTGATGATTGAGTTGGAGGCGTGCGTGGCCACGCAGTCGTGGGTGAACAGGGAGTACAGGAGAGGGCTCAGAACGCACCCTTGTGGGGCCCCAGTGTTGAGGATAAGCGGGGAGAAGATGTTGTTGCCTACCCTCACCACCTGGGGGCGGCCCGTCAGGAAGTCCAGTACCCAGTTGCACAGGGCGGGGTCGAGACCCAGGGTCTCGAGCTTGATGACGAGCTTGGAGAGTACTATGGTGTTGAATGCCGAGCTGTAGTCGATGAACAGCATTCTCACATAGAATTGTAGGTAAGACTACTTAAAGCCTGCAGGTATAATACTTGAATACTTGTTATAAGCGCATGAGTCTTTATAATGTCTTATTATTATCTTTATACGAGATTATGAGGTCAGGCTCAGGCCACAGACATGAATCTAAGAAAACAAACAGATGGCTTGAATGTGATGAATGAGATGGTCAGTCTCTGTGAAAGATGAGACCTGTCACTGAATAGGGGATGTCACATTAGGAATGTCACTGAATAGGGGATGTTACATTAGAAATGTCACTGAATGGGGGATGTTACAATAGGAATGTCACTGAATAGGGGATGTTACAATAGGAATGTCACTGAATAGGGGATGTTATATTAGGAATGTCACTGAATAGGGGATGTTACATTAGGAATATTTGTTATGTGGACAGGACAGTATGACGGGGTCATGTTGAGGGGGGAGGTGAAAATAGATAGTTCTATTATATTTGAAAGAGTTGCTGTTTAGCTGGTCCAGAGTTGGTGTTTGGCTGTACATCCCTCAGTAATCTGTCTCTGAAACTCAGTCATAACAAACCTATATTGTCAGAAATGGATTTTGATTGCCCCTCCCACGTTTACTATTAATTAGGTGTGTTATCAGCAGGTCATCAGAGACATCTTCAGAGTGTCTGTCTGTGACAGAACACCTGAGGGGTATCCTACGTAGGAAGCTAGATCTACTCTGGGGTTTCTAACGCTAGCCAGCTTCAGTTAGCTTCACATTCCAGGTCAGGCTTCATCCGTACTACGACAGTGGATACTGCACGTCTGACCTGCTCCTAACTCTAGCAGACTTGTAACTGCGTGCGCATGCCGAAACACCGAACCGAAACACCATGTTGAAACACCGAACCGTAACACCATGCTGAAACACCATGCTGAAACACCGAACCGAAACACCAGGTCGAAACACCGAACCGAAACACCATGCTGAAACACCATGCTGAAACACCGAACCGAAACACCATGTCGAAACACCGAACCGAAACACCGAACCGTAACACCATGTTGAAACACCATGCTGAAACACCGAACCGAAACACCAGGTCGAAACACCGAACCGAAACACCATGCTGAAACACCGAACCGTAACACCATGCTGAAACACCATGCTGAAACACCGAACCGAAACACCATGCTGAAACACCGAACCGTAACACCATGCTGAAACACCGAACCGAAATTCCGAACCGAAACACCATGCTGAAACACCGAACCGAAACACCATGCTGAAACACCGAACCGAAACACCATGCTGAAACACCGAACCGAAACACCATGCTGAAACACCATGTTGAAACACCATGCTGAAACACCATGCTGGAACACCGAACCGAAACACCATGCTGGAACACCGAACCGAAACACCATGTTGAAACACCATGCTGAAACACCATGCTGGAACACCGAACCGTAACACCATGCTGAAACACCGAACCGTAACACCATGCTGGAACACCGAACCGTAACACCATGCTGAAACACCGAACCGTAACACCATGTTGAAACACCGAACCGAAACACCATGCTGAAACACCGAACCGAAACACCATGCTGAAACCGAACCGAAACACCGAACCGAAACACCATGCTGAAACACCATGCTGAAACACCGAACCGAAACACCATGCTGGAACACTGAACCGAAACACCATGTTGAAACACCGAACCGAAACACCATGCTGGAACACAATGCTGAAACTCCGAACCGTAACACCATGCTGGAACACAATGTTGAAACACCGAACCGAAACACCATGCTGAAACACCATGCTGAAACACCATGTTGAAACACCGAACCGAAACACCATGCTGGAACACCGAACCGAAACACCATGTTGAAACACCGAACCGAAACACCATGCTGGAACACAATGCTGAAACTCCGAACCGTAACACCATGCTGGAACACAATGTTGAAACACCGAACCGAAACACCATGCTGAAACACCATGCTGAAACACCATGCTGGAACACCGAACCGAAACACCATGCTGAAACACCATGTCGAAACACCATGCTGAAACACCATGCTGAAACACCGAACCGAAACACCATGCTGGAACACCATGCTGAAACACCATGCTGAAACACCGAACCGAAACACCATGTTGAAACACCGATCCATGGGCGAGTCAATGCCACATTTTCATTTGTACCATGAATGAGGTTATCTTGCCAATTCATCAGTCTGTGGTGTGAAATAGACATGTAGTGAAGTGCTGTCTATTACGTTGGTTTGCTTATCAATGAACGAGCACCTTTTTTCCCCCAGTCCTATGATAAAATAATTAAGTCATACAAAACTATTCCTTTGCGTGAAGTTTCAAATGCATTTGTTATTACTAAATGTGTAATGTGATAGGTATTTTACCATGACTCTTTTCTAACACACAAAAACGCATTTCATAAATAAAATATTTAATCTGTTTTTTTCCTAAAATGAATGATGATGCAATCTTTGTGATCCTAGATCATAACTCCTACCCTGAGGCACTCTGGGAATACAGGCCCTGATCAGCTTCCTCCACCTTCTGTCCTCCTGTCCTGAGGGGTATACTACGTAGGAAGCTAGATCTACTCTGGGGTTTCTAACGCTAGCCAGCTTCAGTTAGCTTCACATTCCAGCTCAGGCTTCATCTCTACCACGACGGTAGAAATTGCTCGTCCGCCTGCCACTAACTCTAGCAGGCTTGTAACTGTGCATGCGCACATGTGGCTAGTCCAACGCTGAACTCTTCATTGACACAATGCTGAAACATCAGTTCATGGGCCAGTCACTGCCACATTTTCACTTGTGCCATAATCAAAATAGTATTTTAGAAGTGCTGTCTTAATTTAATTATTTATCGTTAATACCTTTTTTCCCCCACTATTGATCAAATAATTGTATTTTTTCTTGAACCTTTCTTTAACTAGGCCAAGTCAGATGAGAACAAATTCTTATTTATAATGACGGCCTACTGGGGAAGAGGGGGTTAACTGCCTTGTTCAGAGGCAGAATGACAGATTTTTACCTTGTCAGTTCAGGGATTCGATCTAGCAACCTTTCGGTTACTGGCCCAACACTCTAAACACTAGGCTACCTGCTGGTTATTATTCCAACACTCTAACCACTAGGCTACCTGCTGGTTACTAGTCCAACACTCTAAACACTAGGCTACCTGCTGGTTATTATTCCAACACTCTAACCACTAGGCTACCTGCTGGTTACTAGTCCAACACTCTAAACACTAGGCTACCTGCTGGTTATTATTCCAACCCTCTAACCACTAGGCTACCTGCTGGTTACTAGTCCAACACTCTAACCACTAGGCTACCTGCTGGTTACTAGTCCAACACTCTAACCACTAGGCTACCTGCTGGTTACTAGTCCAACACTCTAACCACTAGGCTACCTGCCTCTAACCACTAGGCTACCTGCTGGTTACTAGTCCAACACTAACCACTAGGCTACCTGCTGGTTACTAGTCCAACACTAACCACAAGGCTAACTGCCTCTAATCACTAGGCTACCTGTTGGTTACTAGTCCAACACTAACCACTAGGCTACCTTCTGGTTACTAGTCCAACACTAACCACTAGGCTACCTGCTGGTTACTAATCCAACACTAACCACTAGGCTACCTGCTGGTTACTAGTCCAAAACTAACCACTAGGCTACCTGCTGGTTACTAGTCCAACACTAACCACAAGCCTACCTGCCTCTAATCACTAGGCTACCTGCTGGTTACTAGTCCAACACTAACCACTAGGCTACCTGCTGGTTACTAGTCCAAAACTAACCACTAGGCTACCTGCTGGTTACTAGTCCAACACTAACCACAAGCCTACCTGCCTCTAATCACTAGGCTACCTGCTGGTTACTAGTCCAACACTAACCACTAGGCTACCTGCTGGTTACTAGTCCAACACTAACCACTAGGCTACCTGCTGGTTACTGGCCCAACACTCTAACCACTAGGCTACCTGCTGGTTACTGGCCCAACACTCTAACCACTAGGCTACCTGCTGGTTACTGACCCAACACTCTAACCACTAGGCTACCTGCTGGTTACTAGTCCAACACTAACCACTAGGCTACCTGCTGGTTACTAGTCCAACACTAACCACTAGGCTACCTGCTGGTTACTAGTCCAACACTAACCACTAGGCTACCTGCTGGTTACTAGTCCAACACTCTAACCACTAGGCTACCTGCTGGTTACTAGTCCAACACTCTAACCACTAGGCTACCTGCTGGTTACTAGTCCAACACTAACCACTAGGCTACCTGCTGGTTACTAGTCCAACACTCTAACCACTAGGCTACCTGCTGGTTACTAGTCCAACACTCTAACCACTAGGCTACCTGCTGGTTACTAGTCCAACACTAACCACTAGGCTACCTGCTGGTTACTGGCCCAACACTCTAACCACTAGGCTACCTGCTGGTTACTGGCCCAACACTCTAACCACTAGGCTACCTGCTGGTTACTAGTCCAACACTAACCACTAGGCTACCTGCTGGTTACTAGTCCAACACTAACCACTAGGCTACCTGCTGGTTACTAGTCCAACACTCTAACCACTAGGCTACCTGCTGGTTACTAGTCCAACACTAACCACTAGGCTACCTGCTGGTTACTAGTCCAACACTCTAACCACTAGGCTACCTGCTGGTTACTAGTCCAACACTCTAACCACTAGGCTACCTGCTGGTTACTAGTCCAACACTAACCACTAGGCTACCTGCTGGTTACTAGTCCAACACTCTAACCACTAGGCTACCTGCTGGTTACTAGTCCAACACTCTAACCACTAAGCTACCTGCTGGTTACTAGTCCAACACTCTAACCACTAGGCTACCTGCTGGTTACTAGTCCAACACTCTAACCACTAGGCTACCTGCTGGTTACTAGTCCAACACTCTAACCACTAGGCTACCTGCTGGTTACTAGTCCAACACTAACCACTAGGCTACCTGCTGGTTACTGGCCCAACACTCTAACCACTAGGCTACCTGCTGGTTACTAGTCCAACACTAACCACTAGGCTACCTGCTGGTTACTAGTCCAACACTAACCACTAGGCTACCTGCTGGTTACTAGTCCAACACTAACCACTAGGCTACCTGCTGGTTACTAGTCCAACACTAACCACTAGGCTACCTGCTGGTTACTAGTCCAACACTAACCACTAGGCTACCTGCTGGTTACTAGTCCAACACTAACCACTAGGCTACCTGCTGGTTACTAGTCCAACACTAACCACTAGGCTACCTGCTGGTTACTAGTCCAACACTCTAACCACTAGGCTACCTGCTGGTTACTAGTCCAACACTAACCACTAGGCTACCTGCTGGTTACTAGTCCAACACTCTAACCACTAGGCTACCTGCTGGTTACTAGTCCAACACTCTAACCACTAGGCTACCTGCTGGTTACTAGTCCAACACTAACCACTAGGCTACCTGCTGGTTACTAGTCCAACACTCTAACCACTAGGCTATCTGCTGGTTACTAGTCCAACACACTAACCACTAGGCTACCTGCTGGTTACTAGTCCAACACTAACCACTAGGCTACCTGCTGGTTACTAGTCCAACACTAACCACTAGGCTACCTGCTGGTTACTGGCCCAACACTCTAACCACTAGGCTACCTGCTGGTTACTAGTCCAACACTAACCACTAGGCTACCTGCTGGTTACTAGTCCAACACTAACCACTAGGCTACCTGCTGGTTACTAGTCCAACACTAACCACTAGGCTACCTGCTGGTTACTAGTCCAACACTAACCACTACGCTACCTGCTGGTTACTAGTCCAACACTAACCACTAGGCTACCTGCTGGTTACTAGTCCAACACTAACCACTAGGCTACCTGCTGGTTACTAGTCCAACACTAACCACTAGGCTACCTGCTGGTTACTAGTCCAACACTCTAACCACTAGGCTACCTGCTGGTTACTAGTCCAACACTCTAACCACTAGGCTACCTGCTGGTTACTAGTCCAACACTAACCACTAGGCTACCTGCTGGTTACTAGTCCAACACTAACCACTAGGCTACCTGCTGGTTACTAGTCCAACACTCTAACCACTAGGCTACCTGCTGGTTACTAGTCCAACACTAACCACTAGGCTACCTGCTGGTTACTAGTCCAACACTCTAACCACTAGGCTACCTGCTGGTTACTAGTCCAACACTCTAACCACTAGGCTACCTGCTGGTTACTAGTCCAACACTAACCACTAGGCTACCTGCTGGTTACTAGTCCAACACTAACCACTAGGCTACCTGCTGGTTACTAGTCCAACACTAACCACTAGGCTACCTGCTGGTTACTAGTCCAACACTAACCACTAGGCTACCTGCTGGTTACTGGCCCAACACTCTAACCACTAGGCTACCTGCTGGTTACTAGTCCAACACTAACCACTAGGCTACCTGCTGGTTACTAGTCCAACACTAACCACTAGGCTACCTGCTGGTTACTAGTCCAACACTAACCACTAGGCTACCTGCTGGTTACTAGTCCAACACTAACCACTAGGCTACCTGCTGGTTACTAGTCCAACACTAACCACTAGGCTACCTGCTGGTTACTAGTCCAACACTAACCACTAGGCTACCTGCTGGTTACTAGTCCAACACTAACCACTAGGCTACCTGCTGGTTACTAGTCCAACACTAACCACTAGGCTACCTGCTGGTTACTAGTCCAACACTAACCACTAGGCTACCTGCTGGTTACTAGTCCAACACTAACCACTAGGCTACCTGCTGGTTACTAGTCCAACACTCTAACCACTAGACTACCTGCTGGTTACTAGTCCAACACTCTAACCACTAGACTACCTGCTGGTTACTAGTCCAACACTCTAACCACTAGGCTACCTGCTGGTTACTAGTCCAACACTAACCACTAGGCTACCTGCTGGTTACTAGTCCAACACTAACCACTAGGCTACCTGCTGGTTACTAGTCCAACACTAACCACTAGGCTACCTGCTGGTTACTAGTCCAACACTCTAACCACTAGGCTACCTGCTGGTTACTAGTCCAACACTAACCACTAGGCTACCTGCTGGTTACTAGTCCAACACTAACCACTAGGCTACCTGCTGGTTACTAGTCCAACACTAACCACTAGGCTACCTGCTGGTTACTAGTCCAACACTAACCACTAGGCTACCTGCTGGTTACTAGTCCAACACTAACCACTAGGCTACCTGCTGGTTACTAGTCCAACACTAACCACTAGGCTACCTGCTGGTTACTAGTCCAACACTCTAACCACTAGGCTACCTGCTGGTTACTAGTCCAACACTAACCACTAGGCTACCTGCTGGTTACTGGCCCAACACTCTAACCACTAGGCTACCTGCTGGTTACTGGCCCAACACTCTAACCACTAGGCTACCTGCTGGTTACTAGTCCAACACTCTAACCACTAGGCTACCTGCTGGTTACTAGTCCAACACTCTAACCACTAGGCTACCTGCTGGTTACTAGTCCAACACTAACCACTAGGCTACCTGCTGGTTACTAGTCCAACACTAACCACTAGGCCTGCCGCCCCAAAGTCATATTACGCCATACAAAAAAGTATTACTGCACATGAAGTTTAAAATGCATTACTAAATGTGTAATGTGATTGGTATTTAAACATTAGATTAATAAAATATCTAATCAATCACTTTTGTATTACCGGTTATCCCGAGTTGTACTCAGTATTTTTTTTTTTTACCTTTATTTTACTAGGCAAGTCAGTTAAGAACAAATTCTTATTTTCAATGACGGCCTAGGAACAGTGGGTTAACTGCCTGTTCAGGGGCAGAACGACAGATTTTGTACCTTGTCAGCTCGGGGGTTTGAACTTGCAACCTTTCGGTTACTAGTCTGATACTCTAACCACTAGGTTACCCTGCCGCCCTAAACCTCGCTAACTCCCCTACATACTGGTCTTGGCTAGAAAGAAAAAAACTGTTTGGGGGAGGGTCTCTTCTGCAGTGTTCAACCAATCCAGAAATTGTGGAGGAGGAGTTAAGGTCCAAAAGCAGAATTCCGGGTCACAGGCTCTTTTTTCATTTCCTCTGAAAACCGGAACATCCGGTTGTTGAGGACTGGCAGAGACTAGTAATTTAAATGATCAATTTCCATTGGTCTGCAACACCTTCATTGCTCTGACAGGGGGCAGTATAGCTTCAGAACAGACAGATGTATAGATAGACACTAGTAGCGTGTGACTCTAGCGCTATAATCAAAGATTTGTATATTCTTTATACTATAACTGAAATATAGGATTAGACATTTGGTTACACAGAATCATACAGTCATTTCTCAAAAGCCATATACTAATGAGTTTGGATTCAGTGAAGGACTGGAGACTTTTCTAAAAGCCTATCACAAAGTGGTTTTAAAAAAGCAGAGCATTTTTTTGCTGACAATCTATGTGTGACCATTTCTACAAGAAATGTAACATATTTTTGTCAGCATTTCCACAAATGCATTCATCACCAAAACCTCTATTTTCCTGATATTCTGGATTACAATATTATGGCGTGGGCAGAAGGGAAGAGACACGCTCTGGTGCTCAAGTGAGCAGCAAGTGATTGTAGTGGTGGGTAGGGTAGGAGCAGAGGCGGAACCAAGCAGCAAGTGATTGAAGTAGTGCTGAATAGCGTAGGCAGGAGTGGGGACGGGACACGGAGGAACCGCGCACACGGCGCAACCCAGGCAGTTCAGACTAGTGATGGGCATTCCCAGTCTTTTTGGTGAGACGGCCCGTTTGGCTCCGTTCACGTTAAAGAGCCGGCTCATTTGGCTTCCGAACGGTTCTTCCTTAAAAATGCTTTAATTTTTGGGGGGCAAATCTCCAATGTAAAGCCCAGGAGGTAGGATACCATTATGTTAGATCGTGAAATGCGCGTTCAAATACATTTTTATCTGGCCTGCAAGAAAAGTAAAAAAAAAAACACTGAAACAAATCAGCGTGGACCAGATTGACGCGCTCTCCCTAATATTTATTGTTTCTGCAGTGAGAATTCACCTTCTTAAAATGTTGTAATTTATCTGCAGAAAAACGTTGTTTTGAGCTCAAAAAGCAGTAGTAGCAGTATTCAAATCAGGGAGCCAAACGAACAGCTCTTTCACTGATGCGAATCGTCTCCCACTTAAAAGATCCGTTCAAAAAGAGCCGTTCGTTCGCGAACGAACCGTCACTCGTTCAGACCCCAATGATATGATATTATTGCCTCCGCGCGTAAACAGTCGTTGGATTCAGATGACACCCGCGACACCGGTTTTTATCCTGGACACCTGCGGACAGCTGAAGCGGAGACGATCCTTCGTTGAATGAATAGAACGGATGCGTTTAACCAGCAGTGAAACTACAATTTTCAAGAACTAGGAGAGCTCATAGTAAACTGTTAAAACAAGGAACAGTTTATCAGGATAAGATAGGAGAATGATTCACTTTTTGGAAACATTGTAACTAACGACCTGTTACATTGTCCTGCTGCTTGAATGCCAACCGGTGATTAAACAAATTACCGAACGAAACTCCTGGGAACGCGCGTCAACTCGGATGAAGCCCGTGTGCCGCTGGGCGTCAAGCAGGCAGAGGAAACAACGTGGCTAGAATGGGCTCTAAGTAAGAACTTCAGGTATGGTCTATTTCCCTTGACTTTTCACTGTACTAATAGGATGCGCTTGTGATTTGGTCAGCGATACCTGTGATGTTGTTCAATGCTTTACAGACCGTCAGCGGAATATCGCCGAGTTCCCGGTCAAAATCTCACTAGTCACAGCGGCTAGTGCAGGGTTTTTCTATATTCTCACAGGGGACATATGTTTTAAAAAAAAAAAAGGTATTTACGGGGACACACGTTTTCTACATGGGATTACTTTTCCGAAAACCGGTATAAATTATAATGCACAAACACAATTATAATCTTATCTTCATCCTTTGTTTTTATTTACACATAGAAAACTATTTATAAATGGCTACCCAGACATTTTGAATTGCCCCCCCATCTCTTCCACACTGCTGCTAGTCTCTGTTATTATCTATGCATAGTCACTTTAATAACTCTACCTACATGTACATATTACCTCAATTACCTCCACTAACCGGTGCCCCCGCATATTGACTCTGTACTGGTACCCCCTGTATATTGCCCCGCTATTGTTATTTACTGCTGCTCTTTAATTATACAGTGGGGCAAAAAAGTATTTAGTCATCCACCAATTGTGCAAGTTCTCCCACTTAAAAAGATGAGAGAGGCCTGTAATTTTCATCATAGGTACACTTTAACTATGACAGACAAAATGAGGGGGGAAAAAATTCAGAAAATCACATTGTAGGATTTTTAATGAATTTATTTGCAAATTATGGTGGAAAATAAGTATTTGGTCAATAACAAAAGTTTATCTCAATACTTTGTTATATACCCTTTGTTGGCAATGACAGAGATCAAACGTTTTCTGTAAGTCTCCACAAGGCTTTCACACACTGTTGCTGGTATTTTGGCCCATTCCTCCATGCAGATCTCCTCTAGAGCAGTGATGTTTTGGGGCTGTTGCTGGGCAACACGGACTTTCAACTCCCTCCAAAGATTTTCAATGGGCTTGAGATCTGGAGACTGGCTAGGCCACTCCAGGACCTTGAAATGCTTCTTACGAAGCCACTCCTTCGTTGCCCGGGCGGTGTGTTTGGAATCATTGTCATGCTGAAAGACCCAGCCACGTTTCATCTTCAATGCCCTTGCTGATGGAAGGAGGTTTTCACTCAAAATCTCACGATATATGGCCCCATTCATTCTTTCCTTTACACAGATCAGTCGTCCTGGTCCCTTTGCAGAAAAACAGCCCCAAAGCATGTTTCCACCCCCATGCTTCACAATAGGTATGGTGTTCTTTGGATGCAACTCAGCATTATTTGTCCTCCAAACACGACGAGTTGAGTTTTTACCAAAAAGTTCTATTTTGGTTTCATCTGACCATATGACATTCTCCCAATCTTCTTCTGGATCATCCAAATGCTCTCTAGCAAACTTCAGACGGGCCTGGACATGTACTAGCTTAAGCAGGGGGACACGTCTGGCACTGCAGGATTTGAGTTCCAGGCTTTGTTACTTTGGTCCCAGCTCTCTGCAGGTCATTCACTAGGTCCCCCCGTGTGATTCTGGGATTTTTGCTCACCGTTCTTGTGATAACTTTGATCCCACGGGGTGAGATCTTGCGTGGTGCCCCAGATCGAGGGAGATGTGGTGTTGTATGTCTTCCATTTCCTAATAATTGCTCCCACAGTTGATTTCTTCAAACCAAGCTGCTTACCTATTGCAGATTCCGTCTTCCCAGCCTGGTGCAGGTCTACAATTTTGTTTATGGTGTCCTTTGACAGCTCGTTGGTCTTGGCCATAGTGGAGTTTGGAGTGTGACTGTTTGAGGTTGTGGACAGGTGTCTTTTATACTGATAACAAGTTCAAACAGGTGCCATTAATACAGGTAACGAGTGGAGGACAGAGGAGCCTCTTAAAGAAGAAGTTTTAAGGTCTGCGAGAGCCAGAAATCTTGCTTGTTTGTAGGTGACCAAATACTTATTTTCCACCATAATTTGCAAATAAATTCATTAAAATTCCTACAATGTGATTTTCTGGATTTTTTTTCTTATTTTGTCTTTCACAGTTGAAGTGTACCTATGATGAAAATTACAGGTGTCTCTCATCTTTTTAAGTGGGATAACTTGCACAATTGGTGGCTGACTAAATACTTTTTTTGCCCCACTGTATATATGGGAGTATTTTCTTAAAACTGCATTGTTGGTTAAGGGTAAGTAAGCATTTCACTGTAAGGTCTACTACACCTGTTGTATTCAGCATTTCACTGTGAGGTCTACTACACCTGTTGTATTCAGCATTTCACTGTGAGGTCTACTACACCTGTTGTATTCAGCATTTCACTGTAAGGTCTACTACACCTGTTGTATTCAGCATTTCACTGTGAGGTCTACTACACCTGTTGTATTCAGCATTTCACTGTGAGGTCTACTACACCTGTTGTATTCAGCATTTCACTGTGATGTCTACTACACCTGTTGTAATTCAGCATTTCACTGTGAGGTCTACTACACCTGTTGTATTCAGCATTTCACATGAAGGTCTACTACACCTGTTGTATTCAGCATTTCACTGTGAGGTCTACTACACCTGTTGTATTCAGCATTTCACAGTAAGGTCTACTACACCTGTTGTATTCAGCATTTCACTGTGAGGTCTACTACACCTGTTGTATTCAACATTTTACTGTGAGGTCTACTATACCTGTTGTATTCAGCATTTTACTGTGAGGTCTACTACACCTGTTGTATTCAGCATTTTACTGTGAGGTCTACTACACCTGTTGTATTCAGCATTTTACTGTGAGGTCTACTACACCTGTTGTATTCAGCATTTCACTGTGAGGTCTACTACACCTGTTGTATTCAGCATTTTACTGTGAGGTGTACTACACCTGTTGTATTCAGCATTTTACTGAGAGGTCTACTACACCTGTTGTATTCAGCATTTCACTGTAATGTCTACTACACCTGTTGTATTCAGCATTTCACTGTAAGGTCTACTACACCTGTTGTATTCAGCATTTCACTGTGAGGTCTACTACACCTGTTGTATTCAGCATTTCACTGTGAGGTCTACTACACCTGTTGTATTCAGCATTTTACTGTGAGGTCTACTACACCTGTTGTATTCTGCACATGTGACTAATAACATTTGATTTATCTCAGGTGACCGGCATCATATTCAGTTCTATTTTCTAAATCTTTGTCATTTCGCTATTTTCTCTGTCTTGTTTAGATTTTTTTTAATATACATATAAACCTTTTATGCATGGTTGACTATAGTTTTTGCCAATAAATCTCACTCCCTCAGCATCAGCAGAGAACCGGTCCCTATAACAAATTTAAATCCACCTTAGTGTGGATTTAAACTCATCAAAGGCTCTGGTGTATCAGGCTGTATAGTGATCTCATCTGTAGTGAAAGGCTCTGGTGTATCAGGCTGTATAGTGATCTCATCTGTAGTGAAAGGCTCTGGTGCATCAGGCTGTGTAGTGATCTCATCTGTAGTGAAAGGCTCTGGTGTATCAGGCTGTATAGTGATCTCATCTGTAGTGAAAGGCTCTGGTGTATCAGGCTGTGTAGTGATCTCATCTGTAGTGAAAGGCTCTGGTGCATCAGGCTGTATAGTGATCTCATCTGTAGTGAAAGGCTCTGGTGCATCAGGCTGTGTAGTGATCTCATCTGTAGTGAAAGGCTCTGGTGTATCAGGCTGTGTAGTGATCTCATCTGTAGTGAAAGACTCTGGTGTATCAGGCTGTGTAGTGATCTCATCTGTAGTGAAAGACTCTGGTGTATCAGGCTGTGTAGTGATCTCATCTGCAGTGAAAGGCTCTGGTGTATCAGGCTGTATAGTGATCTCATATGTAGTGAAAGACTCTGGTGTATCAGGCTGTGTAGTGATCTCATCTGTAGTGAAAGACTCTGGTGTATCAGGTTGTATAGTGATCTCATCTGTAGTGAAAGACTCTGGTGTATCAGGTTGTATAGTGATCTCATCTGTAGTGAAAGGGCAGGAAAGGTGGGGTGATATTGATTGACATCACTTAATGGGGATAAACAGATTCTCCCATTGGAGAATATTGAACGAGAGCTCCTTATGGCACTAAACATCGGAGTTTTGCAGGGATTTTTTTGTTGTGCCTAAAATAAAATAAAATAAAAATAATGTTCAGAATTGATCAAAGGGCCATTCTAAATTGATAAACGTTCTGGATCTGGGCCCAGATACACAAAACCTTTTTTAAGAGGAAATTTCGGCCATTTTTCCCCTTAATTAACCAGTAGATTTAAGAAGAAAGTTAAGCAAAGTTGCTATTCCTCAAAAAGGTTTGTGGAACATTTGTTGCGCTATTTCTTATGTTTCTCCTTAAGCAAAAAGTTAAGAAGAAATCAGATTCATGAAAATAAAGTCATTGGAAATGTTGTTAATTCCAAGATAAACCTTTGTCTTAAACTCAGGGCAGTGAGAGAAAAAGCTCATGAAAGGAATTTAACATTTGTAAGAAGATATGAGAAGTTAGTTCAACAATATCTTAAGATTTTTATTACTATGTTATGAACTTCTTATTTTTTTTATATATTTTTAAGAAGCTTGTGTTTTTTTGCATATAAGAAGTGTTTTGTGAATCTGGGCCCTGGACGGTGTGTTGCTTGTTGAATAGCCCTGGGCTAGTGCCCTTCACACACACAAGGGCAACAGCCGCCGGTGACCATAGCAACAACATAAACAAACATTATCAGCACCATGTGTAACAGTATAGACTTTACGCCCGTCCCCTCGCTTTAATAGTCACTTCAAACCTCCTTATTGCCTCAGCATGGCTCCAATAGTCACTTCAAACCTCCTTACTGCCTCAGCATGGCTCCAATAGTCACTTCAAACCTCCTTACAGTCTCAGCATGGCTCCAATAGTCACTTCAAACCTCCTTACTGCCTCAGCATGGCTCCAATAGTCACTTCAAACCTCCTTACTGCCTCACCATGGCTCCAATAGTCACTTCAAACCTCCTTACTGCCTCAGCATGGCTCCAATAGTCACTTCAAACCTCATTACTGCCTCAGCATGGCTCCAATAGTCACTTCAAACCTCCTTACTGCCTCAGCATGGCTCCAATAGTCACTTCAAACCTCCTTACCGCCTCAGCATGGCTCCAATAGTCACTTCAAACCTCCTTACTGCCTCAGCATGGCTCCAATAGTCACTTCAAACCTCCTTACTGCCTCAGCATGGCTCTAATAGTCACTTCAAACCTCCTTACTGCCTCAGCATGGCTTTAATAGTCACTTCAAACCTCCTTACTGCCTCAGCATGGCTCCTGTTGTCACTACAAACCTCCTTACTGCCTCAGCATGGCTTTAATAGTCACTTCAAACCTCCTTACTGTCTCAGCATGGCTCCAATAGTCACTTTAAACCTCCTTACCGCCTCAGCATGGCTCTAATAGTCACTTCAAACCTCCTTACTGCCTCAGCATGGCTCCTGTTGTCTCTTCAAACCTCCTTACTGCCTCAGCATGGCTCCAATAGTCACTTCAAACCTCCTTACAGCCTCAGCATGGCTCTAATAGTCACTTCAAACCTCCTTACTGCCTCAGCATGGCTCCAATAGTCACTTCAAACCTCCTTACTGCCTCAGCATGGCTCCAATGGTCACTTCAAACCTCCTTACTGCCTCAGCATGGCTCTAATAGTCACTTCAAACCTCCTTACTGCCTCAGCATGGCTCTAATAGTTACTTCAAACCTCCTTACTGCCTCAGCATGGCTCTAATAGTCACTTCAAACCTCCTTACTGCCTCAGTATAAAATCACCAATCATCATTTCTTTAAGCATTTTCAGACTAACTTGTCTTTGTACTTTAATTTTTTCCTCTCAGCCGCACCACTCACTAACTCCCTCTACAAAGTGTTTCCTACTAATGGCCATGGAGAAGGAAGGATACAGGCTCTAAGCAAACATGGAGATGTCTTTAAAGTCTGGCAGCAGCAACGTTGGTTTCCTGCTTTCTATTCAGACAAATGGTGTTTGAATGCTGCCTTCCTAGAGGGGATAATATGGGGGGTACCATTAACTCCTCTCTCTGATCTCTGTCTCTCGCTCTCTCAATTCAATGGGCTTTATTGGCATGGGGAACATATGTTGCCAAAGTAAATGAAATAGATAATAAACAAAAGTGAAATTAACAATCAGAAATTAACAGATTACACTCACAAAAGTTCCAAAGAAATAGAGACATTTCAAATGTTATTATGTCTATACAGTGTTATATCAATGTGCCAATAGTTAAAGTACAAAAGGGAAAATAAATCAACATAAATATGGTTTGTATTTATACTGGTGTTTGTGCTTTACTGGTTACCCACTTTTCTTGTGGCAACAGGTCACAAATCTTGCTACTGTGATGGCACACTGGAATTTCACCAAATGTGAGTTGTTTTCAAATTCTTTGTGGGTCTGTGTAATCTGAGGGAAATCTCTGTCTCTAATAAGGTCATACATTTGGCAGGAGGGTAGGAAGTGCAGCTCAGTTTCCACCTCATTTTGTGGGCAGGGTGCATATAGCCTGTCTTCTCTTGAGAGCCAGGTCTGCCTAAGGCGACCTTTCTCAATAGCAAGGCTATGCTCACTGAGTCTGTACATAGTCAAAGCTTTCCTTAAGTTTGGGTCAGTCACAGTGGTCAGGTATTCTGCCACTGTGTACTCTCTGTTTAGGGCCAAATATAATTCTAGTTTCTCTCTCTCGCTCTCTCTCCTTGCCTCTCTCTCTCCGTCCGTCCGTCTCTCTCCCTCATGTATGCTCTGTCTGTCTGTCTGTCTGTCTGTCTGTCTGTCTGTCTGTCTGTCTGTCTGTCTGTCTGTCTGTCTGTCTGTCTGTCTGTCTGTCTGTCTGTCTGTCTGTCTGTCTGTCTGTCTGTCTGTCCCCCTCTTGCTCCCTCTCTCTCTTTCTCTCTTGCTCTCATATTCTCCCTCTGCCCCCCCCCCCCTTCCTGAAACATAGAGTGCTGAGTGAGGTAGTTCCTGGTTAGTTCCCCCGACCATACCAAACTGTGGAATGTCTACACTAGGGTTCCAAATGAAGGGAGGGTGCCCAATATCCACATAACACTTGCCTGCCCAGTACATTGCTTCATACTAAGTAGTATTTTAGTATGGAAATGGCACTCTATTCCCTATGTAGTGGGGCCATAGGGTTCTGGTCAAAAGTAGTGCACTATATAGGGAATAGGGTGCCATAGGGCTCTGGTCTAAAGTAGTGCACTATATAGGGAACAGGGTACCATAGGGCTCTGGTCTAAAGTAGTGTACTATATAGGGAACAGGGTGCCATAGGGCTCTGGTCTAAAGTAGTGTACTATATAGGGAACAGGGTGCCATAGGGCTCTGGTCTAAAGTAGTGTACTATATAGGGAATAGGGTACCATATGGGGAAGGGTTTCCTGCAGGTCCCCTGTATCTCTGGGTGAACTTTGCTAATATTCACCCCGTTTGTTCATGTATTAAAATCCCCTACCCTCCAACTAAGCGCCTTTGTCCACAGGAGTATTGTAAGCTTTCTGAAATAAGCCTGGAGAATAGCCGAATAGTGGACGAGAGAGAAACCAATGAGAAATACTCATTTGGTCAAGTTTACTTTTCGTTGTGGTTTCAAGGGAAATAAATATTAGAATGGCATTTCACGTTGAAAGCTGCAATCCCCCTTTTCATTTGTGCTGTTTTAGCTAGTCTGCCTCGACTAGTGATGAATGAATTCACTGTTTTAGCTAGTCTGCCTCGTCTAATGATGAATGAATTCACTGTTTTAGCTAGTCTGCCTCGACTAGTGATGAATGAATTCACTGTTTTAGCTAGTCTGCCTCGTCTAATGATGAATGAATTCACTGTTTTAGCTAGTCTGCCTCGACTAGTGATGAATGAATTCACTGTTTTAGCTAGTCTGCCTCGTCTAATGATGAATGAATTCACTGTTTTAGCTAGTCTGCCTCGACTAGTGATGAATGAATTCACTGTTTTAGCTAGTCTGCCTCGTCTAATGATGAATGAATTCACTGTTTTAGCTAGTATGCCTCGACTAGTGATGAATGAATTCACTGTTTTAGCTAGTCTGCCTCGTCTAATGATGAATGAATTCACTGTTTTAGCTAGTCTGCCTCGACTAGTGATGAATGAATTCACTGTGCTAGTCTGCCTCGACTAGTGATGAATGAATTCACTGTTTTAGCTAGTCTGCCTCGACTATTGATGAATGAATTCACTGTTTTAGCTAGTCTGCCTCGACTAGTGATGAATGAATTCACTGTTTTAGCTAGTCTGCCTCGTCTATTGATGAATGAATTCACTGTTTTAGCTAGTCTGCCTCGTCTAATGAATGAATTCACTGTTTTAGCTAGTCTGCCTCGACTAGTGATGAATGAATTCACTGTTTTAGCTAGTCTGCCTTGACTAGTGATGAATGAATTCACTGTTTTAGCTAGTCTGCTTCGACTAGTGATGAATGAATTCACTGTTTAAGCTAGTCTGCCTCGACTAACGATGAATGAATTCACTGTTTTAGCTAGTCTGCCTCGACTAGTGATGAATGAATTCACTGTTGTAGCTAGTCTGCCTCGTCTAATGATGAATGAATTCACTGTTTTAGCTAGTCTGCCTCGTCTAATGATGAATGAATTCACTGTTTTAGCTAGTCTGCCTCGACTAGTGATGAATGAATTCACTGTTTTAGCTAGTCTGCCTCGACTATTGATGAATGAATTCACTGTTTTAGCTAGTCTGCCTCGTCTAATGATGAATGAATTCACTGTGCTAGTCTGCCTCGTCTAATGATGAATGAATTCACTGTTTTAGCTAGTCTGCCTCGTCTAATGATGAATGAATTCACTGTGCTAGTCTGCCTCGTCTAATGATGAATGAATTCACTGTTTAGCTAGTCTGCCTCGTCTAATGATGAATGAATTCACTGTTTTAGCTAGTCTGCCTCGACTATTGATGAATGAATTCACTGTTGTAGCTAGTCTGCCTCGTCTAATGATGAATGAATTCACTGTTTTAGCTAGTCTGCCTCGTCTAGTGATGAATGAATTCACTGTTTTAGCTAGTCTGCCTCGTCTAATGATGAATGAATTCACTGTTTTAGCTAGTCTGCCTCGACTATTGATGAATGAATTCACTGTTTTAGCTAGTCTGCTTCGACTAGTGATGAATGAATTCACTGTTTTAGCTAGTCTGCCTCGACTATTGATGAATGAATTCACTGTTTTAGCTAGTCTGCCTCGACTAGTGATGAATGAATTCACTGTTTTAGCTAGTCTGCCTCGACTAGTGATGAATGAATTCACTGTTTTAGCTAGTCTGCCTCGTCTAGTGATGAATGAATTCACTGTTTTAGCTAGTCTGCCTCGACTAACGATGAATGAATTCACTGTTTTAGCTAGTCTGCCTCGACTATTGATGAATGAATTCACTGTTTTAGCTAGTCTGCCTCGTCTAATGATGAATGAATTCACTGTTTTAGCTAGTCTGCTTCGACTAGTGATGAATGAATTCACTGTTTTAGCTAGTCTGCCTCGTCTAGTGATGAATGAATTCACTGTTTTAGCTAGTCTGCCTCGACTAACGATGAATGAATTCACTGTTTTAGCTAGTCTGCCTCGACTAGTGATGAATGAATTCACTGTTTTAGCTAGTCTGCCTCGACTAGTGATGAATGAATTCACACAGGTATCCACTGTTTTAGCCATTCTACCCCCCTAGAACCCTCATATAACAACATATTGTTCTAATTCTGTGTACCCTGTCTGATCCTCATCCTGTGAGACTTCAGCCAATTGGCCCTCATCCTCTGAGACTTCAGCCAATTGGCCCTCATCCTCTGAGACTTCAGCCAATTGGCCCTCATCCTCTGAGACTTCAGCCAATTGGCCCTCATCCTCTGAGACTTCAGCCAATTGGCCCTCATCCTCTGAGACTTCAGCTAATTGGCCCTCATCCTCTGAGACTTCAGCCAATTGGCCCTCATCCTCTGAGACTTCAGCCAATTGGCCCTCATCCTCTGAGACTTCAGCCAATTGGCCCTCATCCTCTGAGACTTCAGCCAATTGGCCCTCATCCTCTAAGACTTCAGCTAATTGGCCCTCATCCTCTGAGACTTCAACCAATTGGTTCTCATCCTCTGAGACTTCAGCTAATTGGCCCTCATCCTCTGAGACTTCAACCAATTGGCCCTCATCCTCTGAGACTTCAGCCAATTGGCCCTCATCCTCTGAGACTTCAACCAATTGGCCCTCATCCTCTGAGACTTCAGCCAATTGGCCATCATCCTCTGAGACTTCAGCCAATTGGCCCTCATCCTCTGAGACTTCAGCTAATTGGCCCTCATCCTCTGAGACTTCAGCCAATTGGCCCTCATCCTCTGAGACTTCAGCCAATTGGCCCTCATCCTCTGAGACTTCAGCCAATTGGCCCTCATCCTCTGAGACTTCAGCCAATTGGCCCTCATCCTCTAAGACTTCAGCTAATTGGCCCTCATCCTCTGAGACTTCAACCAATTGGTTCTCATCCTCTGAGACTTCAGCTAATTGGCCCTCATCCTCTGAGACTTCAACCAATTGGCCCTCATCCTCTGAGACTTCAGCCAATTGGCCCTCATCCTCTGAGACTTCAGCTAATTGGCCCTCATCCTCTGAGACTTCAACCAATTGGCCCTCATCCTCTGAGACTTCAGCCAATTGGCCCTCATCCTCTGAGACTTCAGCCAATTGGCCCTCATCCTCTGAGACTTCAACCAATTGGCCCTCATCCTCTGAGACTTCAGCCAATTGGCCCTCATCCTCTGAGACTTCAGCCAATTGGCCCTCATCCTCTGAGACTTCAACCAATTGGCCCTCATCCTCTGAGACTTCAGCTAATTGGCCCTCATCCTCTGAGACTTCAGCCAATTGGCCCTCATCCTCTGAGACTTCAGCTAATTGGCCCTCATCCTCTGAGACTTCAGCCAATTGGCCCTCATCCTCTGAGACTTCAGCCAATTGGCTCGTTAGTCACAGTGTTGTGTGATCTGTGTCTGAAAGGGCACCCTATTCCCTACATAGTGTACGACTTTCCACCAACAGTAGTTCACTATGTAGGGAATAGGGTGTCATTTTGGATGTAGACCAAGCAGTTGCTCCACCAGGCAGCCACAGTACAGCCGTCCCCTACGGGATCGGTTGGAGTCCACAGAGCGTGTTGGTAGTTAAACGCTTCCAAAGCATTAGAAATGCCAGTCTGAGACCAGGGCTTCCTGAATCATTTACGAATGGAATTATTTGTGTTATTTCACAATGGTAATTAAGGTCAAGATGTCTGGTTAAACCACCCTGTGCATTTTGGGGTAGGAGGATAGAGTTAGGAGTTGTTTTTTTATTTAAAAGTAGCCAGTATATGCACATTCATTGCAGGTGAAGGGTACAACAAGTGAAGTAAAACTGCTGTAGGCTCCAAGAGTTTTATTGTGCAACAGTTTGACCCAAAGGTGTGACCTTTATTCAACCGTCTTAGGAACGATTGATGATTTACGGCCTTGTATTGCGTCGGTTTGTGATGATGTCATCGAGGTACAGCAGCTGGCTGGAAGACAGAAAGTGTCAGAGGAAAGATTTTGCACTGAGAAGGTTTATGGGTGTTTTACCACCAAAAATGTTGCCAATTTATGTTTACCTGTCATCTGACTTTCTGAGGTGGCTCATGGTATGAAGAAGTGGTCTAGTGTATGTTACTACCATAGGCCCGACCCAGCCGTGTTGTAGTAACTCTAGTCCTGGACTGGGACTGAACCAGAGGTGACTCAGGTCAATTGGCTAGCATTACACCCTTTCTGTCTAGGGACATGTCAGGGACTTGAGGGACAGCCGAATGACCGCAGTCACCGTAATAACTGTTAAGAATAACCATTTTCTCCTCTTGCTCCGGACTACATGTGCTGGAATTGAAGAATGAATAGAATTGGCATTTCCATTCAAGTCAGTGATGGCATAATTGGTGGACTGGCAGGCCATTGTGAGTGTTCCTTAGGAGCAAAGCAGGAAGTAGAATCTGTGCTGTGATTTGTTGATTCAACTCAAAAAAATACATTCCACTGCATTGAGTCACATCAGTTAACATCATTTGAATGAACATTCTACATTTCCATGGAAATGTTTGCATCACAATAACAGTCAGCCATTGCAAGTGTACCAATGAGATTACCACTCATATGACCAGGGTTAGAGGTTCCAATTCCATTTACCATTCATATGACCAGGGATAGAGGTTCTATTCATTCTATTTACCAGTCATATGACCAGGGTTAGAGGTTCCAATTCCATTTACCACTCATATGACCAGGGTTAGAGGTTCTATTCATTCTATTTACCAGTCATATGACCAGGGTTAGAGGTTCCAATTCCATTTACCATTCATATGACCAGGGTTAGAGGTTCCAATTCTATTTACAAGTCATATTACCAGGGTTAGAGGTTCCAATTCTATTTACCAGTCATATTACCAGGGTTAGAGGTTCCAATTCTATTTACCAGTCATATTACCAGGGTTAGAGGTTCTATTCATTCTATTTACCAGTCATATGACCAAGGTTAGAGGTTCCAATCCTGTTTACCAGTCATATTACCAGGGTTAGAGGTTCTATTCATTCTATTTACCAGTCATATTACCAGGGTTACAGGTTCTATTCATTATACTCAAGTATCAAAAGTATAGACCATTTCAAACTCCTTTCATTAAGGAAACCAGACCGCACCATTTAAAAAATGTACAGATAGACAGGCGCACACGCCAACATCATTTACAGATAGACAGGGGAACACGCCAACATCATTTACAGATAGACAGGGGAACACGCCAACATCATTTACAGATAGATAGGGGAACACGCCAACATCATTTACAGATAGATAGGGGAACACACCAACATCATTTACAGATAGATAGGGGAACACGCCAACATCAGGTACAGATAGATAGGGGAACACGCCAACATCATTTACAGATAGATAGGGGAACACGCCAACATCAGGTACAGATAGACAGGGGAACACGCCAACATCATTTACAGATAGATAGGGGAACACGCCAACATCAGGTACAGATAGACAGGGGAACACGCCAACATCATTTACAGATAGACAGGGGCACACTTCAACATCATTTACAGATAGATAGGGGAACACGCCAACATCATTTACAGATAGACAGGGGAACACGCCAACATCAGGTACAGATAGACAGGGGAACACGCCAACATCATTTACAGATAGACAGGGGCACACTTCAACATCATTTACAGATAGATAGGGGAACACGCCAACATCAGGTACAGATAGACAGGGGAACACGCCAACATCAGGTACAGATAGACAGGGGAACACTCCAACATCAGGTACAGATAGACAGGGGAACACGCCAACATCAGGTACAGATAGATAGGGGAACAATCAGACATAATTTACAGATAGACAGGGGAACACTCAGACATCAGGTACAGATAGACAGGGGAACACTCAGACATCAGGTACAGATAGATAGGGGAACACGCCAACATCATTTACAGATAGATAGGGGAACACGCCAACATCATTTACAGATAGACAGGGGAACACACCAACATCATTTACAGATAGACAGGGGAAAACACCAACATCATTTACAGATAGATAGGGGAACACTCAGACATCAGGTACAGATAGATAGGGGAACACGCCAACATCAGGTACAGATAGACAGGGGAACACGCCAACATCATTTACAGATAGATAGGGGAACACGCCAACATCAGGTACAGATAGATAGGGGAACACGCCAACATCATTTACAGATAGACAGGGGAACACTCCAACATCAGGTACAGATAGATAGGGGAACACACCAACATCATTTACAGATAGACAGGGGAACACGCCAACATCAGGTACAGATAGATAGGGGAACACTCAGACATCAGGTACAGATAGACAGGGGAACACTCAGACATCAGGTACAGATAGACAGGGGAACACTCAGACATCAGGTACAGATAGACAGGGGAACACGCCAACATCAGGTACAGATAGACAGGGGAACATGCCAACATCATTTACAGATAGACAGGGGAACACTCAGACATCAGGTACAGATAGATAGGGGAACACTCAGACATCAGGTACAGATAGATAGGGGAACACTCAGACATCAGGTACAGATAGACAGGGGAACACTCAGACATCAGGTACAGATAGACAGGGGAACACTTCATCACTCAGACATCAGGTACAGGTAGACAGGGGAACACTCAGACATCAGGTACAGATAGACTGGGATACACTCCAACACTCAGACATCAGGTACAGATAGACAGGGGAACACTCCAACACTCAGACATCAGGTACAGATAGACAGGGATACACTCCAACACTCAGACATCAGGTACAGATAGATAGGGGAACACTCCAACACTCAGACATCAGGTACAGATAGACAGGGGAACACTCCAACACTCAGACATCAGGTACAGATAGACAGGGGAACACTCAGACATCAGGTACAGATAGACAGGGGAACACTCCAACACTCAGACATCAGGTACAGATAGACAGGGATACACTCCAACACTCAGACATCAGGTACAGATAGATAGGGGAACACTCCAACACTCAGACATCAGGTACAGATAGACAGGGGAACACTCCAACACTCAGACATCAGGTACAGATAGACAGGGGAACACTCAGACATCAGGTACAGATAGACAGGGGAACACTCCAACACTCAGACATCAGGTACAGATAGACAGGGGAACACTCAGACATCAGGTACAGATAGACATGGGAACACTCAGACATCAGGTACAGATAGACAGGGGAACACTCAGACATCAGGTACAGATAGACAGGGGAACACTCCAACACTCAGACATCAGGTACAGATAGACAGGGGAACACTCAGACATCAGGTACAGATAGACAGGGGAACACCCAGACATCAGGTACAGATAGACAGGGGAACACTCAGACATCAGGTACAGATAGACAGGGGAACACTCAGACATCAGGTACAGATAGACAGGGGAACACTCAGACATCAGGTACAGATAGACAGGGGAACACTCCAACACTCAGACATCAGGTACACATAGACTGGGATACACTCCAACACTCAGACATCAGGTACAGATAGACAGGGGAACACTCCAACACTCAGACATCAGGTACAGATAGACAGGGATACACTCCAACACTCAGACATCAGGTACAGATAGATAGGGGAACACTCCAACACTCAGACATCAGGTACAGATAGACAGGGGAACACTCCAACACTCAGACATCAGGTACAGATAGACAGGGGAACACTCAGACATCAGGTACAGATAGACAGGGGAACACTCCAACACTCAGACATCAGGTACAGATAGACAGGGGAACACTCAGACATCAGGTACAGATAGACATGGGAACACTCAGACATCAGGTACAGATAGACAGGGGAACACTCAGACATCAGGTACAGATAGACAGGGGAACACTCCAACACTCAGACATCAGGTACAGATAGACAGGGGAACACTCAGACATCAGGTACAGATAGACAGGGGAACACTCAGACATCAGGTACAGATAGATAGGGGAACACGCCAACATCAGGTACAGATAGACAGGGGAACACTCCAACATCAGGTACAGATAGATAGGGGAACACTCCAACATCATTTACAGATAGATAGGGGAACACTCCAACATCAGGTACAGATAGACAGGGGAACACTCCAACATCAGGTACAGATAGATAGGGGAACACTCCAACATCAGGTACAGATAGACAGGGGAACACGCCAACATCAGGTACAGATAGATAGGGGAACAATCAGACATAATTTACAGATAGACAGGGGAACACTCAGACATCAGGTACAGATAGACAGGGGAACACTCAGACATCAGGTACAGATAGATAGGGGAACACGCCAACATCATTTACAGATAGATAGGGGAACACGCCAACATCATTTACAGATAGACAGGGGAACACACCAACATCATTTACAGATAGACAGGGGAAAACACCAACATCATTTACAGATAGATAGGGGAACACTCAGACATCAGGTACAGATAGATAGGGGAACACGCCAACATCAGGTACAGATAGACAGGGGAACACGCCAACATCATTTACAGATAGATAGGGGAACACGCCAACATCAGGTACAGATAGATAGGGGAACACGCCAACATCATTTACAGATAGACAGGGGAACACTCCAACATCAGGTACAGATAGATAGGGGAACACGCCAACATCATTTACAGATAGACAGGGGAACACGCCAACATCAGGTACAGATAGATAGGGGAACACTCAGACATCAGGTACAGATAGACAGGGGAACACTCAGACATCAGGTACAGATAGACAGGGGAACACTCAGACATCAGGTACAGATAGACAGGGGAACACTCAGACATCAGGTACAGATAGACAGGGGAACACGCCAACATCAGGTACAGATAGACAGGGGAACACGCCAACATCATTTACAGATAGACAGGGGAACATTCAGACATCAGGTACAGATAGATAGGGGAACACTCAGACATCAGGTACAGATAGATAGGGGAACACTCAGACATCAGGTACAGATAGACAGGGGAACACTCAGACATCAGGTACAGATAGACAGGGGAACACTTCATCACTCAGACATCAGGTACAGGTAGACAGGGGAACACTCAGACATCAGGTACAGATAGACAGGGGAACACTCAGACATCAGGTACAGATAGACAGGGGAACACTCAGACATCAGGTACAGATAGATAGGGGAACACTCAGACATCAGGTACAGATAGATAGGGGAACACCCAGACATCAGGTACAGATAGACAGGGGAACACTCAGACATCAGGTACAGATAGACAGGGGAACACTCAGACATCAGGTACAGATAGACAGGGGAACACTCAGACATAAGGTACAGATAGACAGGGGAACACTCCAACACTCAGACATCAGGTACAGATAGACAGGGATACACTCCAACACTCAGACATCAGGTACAGATAGATAGGGGAACACTCCAACACTCAGACATCAGGTACAGATAGACAGGGGAACACTCCAACACTCAGACATCAGGTACAGATAGACAGGGGAACACTCAGACATCAGGTACAGATAGACATGGGAACACTCAGACATCAGGTACAGATAGACAGGGGAACACTCCAACACTCAGACATCAGGTACAGATAGACAGGGGAACACGCCAACATCATTTACAGATAGACAGGGGAACACTCAGACATCAGGTACAGATAGATAGGGGAACACGCCAACATCAGGTACAGATAGACAGGGGAACACTCCAACATCAGGTACAGATAGATAGGGGAACACTCCAACATCATTTACAGATAGATAGGGGAACACTCCAACATCAGGTACAGATAGACAGGGGAACACTCCAACATCAGGTACAGATAGATAGGGGAACACTCCAACATCATTTACAGATAGATAGGGGAACACTCCAACATCAGGTACAGATAGACAGGGGAACACGCCAACATCAGGTACAGATAGATAGGGGAACAATCAGACATCATTTACAGATAGACAGGGGAACACTCAGACATCAGGTACAGATAGACAGGGGAACACTCAGACATCAGGTACAGATAGATAGGGGAACACGCCAACATCATTTACAGATAGATAGGGGAACACGCCAACATCATTTACAGATAGACAGGGGAACACACCAACATCATTTACAGATAGACAGGGGAACACACCAACATCATTTACAGATAGATAGGGGAACACTCAGACATCAGGTACAGATAGATAGGGGAACACGCCAACATCAGGTACAGATAGACAGGGGAACACGCCAACATCATTTACAGATAGATAGGGGAACACGCCAACATCAGGTACAGATAGATAGGGGAACACGCCAACATCATTTACAGATAGACAGGGGAACACGCCAACATCAGGTACAGATAGATAGGGGAACACTCAGACATCAGGTACAGATAGACAGGGGAACACTCAGACATCAGGTACAGATAGACAGGGGAACACTCAGACATCAGGTACAGATAGACAGGGGAACACGCCAACATCAGGTACAGATAGACAGGGGAACACGCCAACATCATTTACAGATAGACAGGGGAACACTCAGACATCAGGTACAGATAGATAGGGGAACACTCAGACATCAGGTACAGATAGATAGGGGAACACTCAGACATCAGGTACAGATAGACAGGGGAACACTCAGACATCAGGTACAGATAGACAGGGGAACACTTCATCACTCAGACATCAGGTACAGGTAGACAGGGGAACACTCAGACATCAGGTACAGATAGACAGGGGAACACTCAGACATCAGGTACAGATAGACAGGGGAACACTCAGACATCAGGTACAGATAGATAGGGGAACACTCAGACATCAGGTACAGATAGATAGGGGAACACCCAGACATCAGGTACAGATAGACAGGGGAACACTCAGACATCAGGTACAGATAGACAGGTGAACACTCAGACATCAGGTACAGATAGACAGGGGAACACTCAGACATCAGGTACAGATAGACAGGGGAACACTCCAACACTCAGACATCAGGTACAGATAGACTGGGATACACTCCAACACTCAGACATCAGGTACAGATAGACAGGGGAACACTCCAACACTCAGACATCAGGTACAGATAGACAGGGATACACTCCAACACTCAGACATCAGGTACAGATAGATAGGGGAACACTCCAACACTCAGACATCAGGTACAGATAGACAGGGGAACACTCCAACACTCAGACATCAGGTACAGATAGACAGGGGAACACTCAGACATCAGGTACAGATAGACAGGGGAACACTCCAACACTCAGACATCAGGTACAGATAGACAGGGGAACACTCAGACATCAGGTACAGATAGACATGGGAACACTCAGACATCAGGTACAGATAGACAGGGGAACACTCCAACACTCAGACATCAGGTACAGATAGACAGGGGAACACTCCAACACTCAGACATCAGGTACAGATAGACATGGGAACACTCCAACACGCCAACATCAGGTACAGATAGACAGGGGAACACTCCAACACGCCAACATCAGGTACAGATAGACAGGGGAACACTCAGACATCAGGTACAGATAGACAGGGGAACACTCAGACATCAGGTACAGATAGACAGGGGAACACTCAGACATCAGGTACAGATAGACAGGGGAACACGCCAACATCAGGTATAGATAGACAGGGGAACACTCAGACATCAGGTACAGATAGACAGGGAACACTCAGACATCAGGTACAGATAAACAGGGAACACGCCAACATCATTTACAGATAGATAGGGGAACACGCCAACATCATTTACAGATAGACTGGGGAACACGCCAAAATCATTTACAGATAGATAGGGGAACACGCCAACATCATTTACAGATAGATAGGGGAACACGCCAACATCAGGTACAGATAGACAGGGGAACATTCAGACATCAGGTACAGATAGACAGGGGAACACTCAGACATCAGGTACAGATAGATAGGGGAACACGCCAACATCAGGTACAGATAGACAGGGGAACACGCCAACATCATTTACAGATAGATAGGGAACACGCCAACATCAGGTACAGATAGATAGGGAACACGCCAACATCATTTACAGATAGACAGGGGAACACGCCAACATCAGGTACAGATAGATAGGGGAACACTCAGACATCAGGTACATATAGACAGGGGAACACTCAGACATCAGGTACAGATAGACAGGGGAACACTCAGACATCAGGTACAGATAGACAGGGGAACACGCCAACATCAGGTACAGATAGACAGGGGAACACGCCAACATCATTTACAGATAGACAGGGGAACACTCAGACATCAGGTACAGATAGATAGGGGAACACTCAGACATCAGGTACAGATAGATAGAGGAACACTCAGACATCAGGTACAGATAGACAGGGGAACACTCAGACATCAGGTACAGATAGACAGGGGAACACTTCATCACTCAGACATCAGGTACAGGTAGACAGGGGAACACTCAGACATCAGGTACAGATAGACAGGGGAACACTCAGACATCAGGTACAGATAGACAGGGGAACACTCAGACATCAGGTACAGATAGACAGGGGAACACTCCAACACTCAGACATCAGGTACAGATAGACAGGGGAACACTCCAACACTCAGACATCAGGTACAGATAGACAGGGGAACACTCCAACACTCAGACATCAGGTACAGATAGACATGGGAACACTCCAACACGCCAACATCAGGTACAGATAGACAGGGGAACACTCCAACACGCCAACATCAGGTACAGATAGACAGGGGAACACTCAGACATCAGGTACAGATAGACAGGGGAACACTCAGACATCAGGTACAGATAGACAGGGAACACTCAGACATCAGGTACAGATAGACAGGGGAACACGCCAACATCAGGTATAGATAGACAGGGGAACACTCAGACATCAGGTACAGATAGACAGGGGAACACTCAGACATCAGGTACAGATAAACAGGGGAACACGCCAACATCATTTACAGATAGATAGGGGAACACGCCAACATCATTTACAGATAGACTGGGGAACACGCCAAAATCATTTACAGATAGATAGGGGAACACGCCAACATCATTTACAGATAGATAGGGGAACACGCCAACATCAGGTACAGATAGACAGGGGAACATTCAGACATCAGGTACAGATAGACAGGGGAACACTCAGACATCAGGTACAGATAGATAGGGGAACACGCCAACATCAGGTACAGATAGACAGGGGAACACGCCAACATCATTTACAGATAGATAGGGGAACACGCCAACATCAGGTACAGATAGATAGGGGAACACGCCAACATCATTTACAGATAGACAGGGGAACACGCCAACATCAGGTACAGATAGATAGGGGAACACTCAGACATCAGGTACATATAGACAGGGGAACACTCAGACATCAGGTACAGATAGACAGGGGAACACTCAGACATCAGGTACAGATAGACAGGGGAACACGCCAACATCAGGTACAGATAGACAGGGGAACACGCCAACATCATTTACAGATAGACAGGGGAACACTCAGACATCAGGTACAGATAGATAGGGGAACACTCAGACATCAGGTACAGATAGATAGAGGAACACTCAGACATCAGGTACAGATAGACAGGGGAACACTCAGACATCAGGTACAGATAGACAGGGGAACACTTCATCACTCAGACATCAGGTACAGGTAGACAGGGGAACACTCAGACATCAGGTACAGATAGACAGGGGAACACTCAGACATCAGGTACAGATAGACAGGGGAACACTCAGACATCAGGTACAGATAGATAGTGGAACACTCAGACATCAGGTACAGATAGATAGGGGAACACCCAGACATCAGGTACAGATAGACAGGGGAACACTCAGACATCAGGTACAGATAGACAGGTGAACACTCAGACATCAGGTACAGATAGACAGGGGAACACTCAGACATCAGGTACAGATAGACAGGGGAACACTCCAACACTCAGACATCAGGTACAGATAGACTGGGATACACTCCAACACTCAGACATCAGGTACAGATAGACAGGGGAACACTCCAACACTCAGACATCAGGTACAGATAGACAGGGATACACTCCAACACTCAGACATCAGGTACAGATAGATAGGGGAACACTCCAACACTCAGACATCAGGTACAGATAGACAGGGGAACACTCCAACACTCAGACATCAGGTACAGATAGACAGGGGAACACTCAGACATCAGGTACAGATAGACAGGGGAACACTCCAACACTCAGACATCAGGTACAGATAGACATGGATACACTCCAACACTCAGACATCAGGTACAGATAGATAGGGGAACACTCCAACACTCAGACATCAGGTACAGATAGACAGGGGAACACTCCAACACTCAGACATCAGGTACAGATAGACAGGGGAACACTCAGACATCAGGTACAGATAGACAGGGGAACACTCCAACACTCAGACATCAGGTACAGATAGACAGGGGAACACTCAGACATCAGGTACAGATAGACATGGGAACACTCAGACATCAGGTACAGATAGACAGGGGAACACTCAGACATCAGGTACAGATAGACAGGGGAACACTCCAACACTCAGACATCAGGTACAGATAGACAGGGGAACACTCAGACATCAGGTACAGATAGACAGGGGAACACCCAGACATCAGGTACAGATAGACAGGGGAACACTCAGACATCAGGTACAGATAGACAGGGGAACACTCAGACATCAGGTACAGATAGACAGGGGAACACTCAGACATCAGGTACAGATAAACAGGGGAACACTCAGACATCAGATACAGATAGACAGGGGAACACTCTAACACTCAGACATCATTTACAGATAGACAGGGGAACACTCAGACATCAGGTACAGATAGACAGGGATACACTCCAACACTCAGACATCAGGTACAGATAGACAGGGGAACACTCAGACATCAGGTACAGATAGACAGGGGAACACTCAGACATCAGGTACAGATAGATAGGGGAACACTCAGACATCAGGTACAGATAGACAGGGGAACACTCAGACATCAGGTACAGATAGACAGGGGAACACTCAGACATCAGGTACAGATAGACAGGGGAACACTCCAACACTCAGACATCAGGTACAGATAGACAGGGGAACACTCCAACACTCAGACATCAGGTACAGATAGACATGGGAACACTCCAACACGCCAACATCAGGTACAGATAGACAGGGGAACACTCCAACACGCCAACATCAGGTACAGATAGACAGGGGAACACTCAGACATCAGGTACAGATAGACAGGGGAACACTCAGACATCAGGTACAGATAGACAGGGGAACACTCAGACATCAGGTACAGATAGACAGGGGAACACGCCAACATCAGGTATAGATAGACAGGGGAACACTCAGACATCAGGTACAGATAGACAGGGGAACACTCAGACATCAGGTACAGATAAACAGGGGAACACGCCAACATCATTTACAGATAGATAGGGGAACACGCCAACATCATTTACAGATAGACTGGGGAACACGCCAAAATCATTTACAGATAGATAGGGGAACACGCCAACATCATTTACAGATAGATAGGGGAACACGCCAACATCAGGTACAGATAGACAGGGGAACATTCAGACATCAGGTACAGATAGACAGGGGAACACTCAGACATCAGGTACAGATAGATAGGGGAACACGCCAACATCAGGTACAGATAGACAGGGGAACACGCCAACATCATTTACAGATAGATAGGGGAACACGCCAACATCAGGTACAGATAGATAGGGGAACACGCCAACATCATTTACAGATAGACAGGGGAACACGCCAACATCAGGTACAGATAGATAGGGGAACACTCAGACATCAGGTACATATAGACAGGGGAACACTCAGACATCAGGTACAGATAGACAGGGGAACACTCAGACATCAGGTACAGATAGACAGGGGAACACGCCAACATCAGGTACAGATAGACAGGGGAACACGCCAACATCATTTACAGATAGACAGGGGAACACTCAGACATCAGGTACAGATAGATAGGGGAACACTCAGACATCAGGTACAGATAGATAGAGGAACACTCAGACATCAGGTACAGATAGACAGGGGAACACTCAGACATCAGGTACAGATAGACAGGGGAACACTTCATCACTCAGACATCAGGTACAGGTAGACAGGGGAACACTCAGACATCAGGTACAGATAGACAGGGGAACACTCAGACATCAGGTACAGATAGACAGGGGAACACTCAGACATCAGGTACAGATAGATAGTGGAACACTCAGACATCAGGTACAGATAGATAGGGGAACACCCAGACATCAGGTACAGATAGACAGGGGAACACTCAGACATCAGGTACAGATAGACAGGTGAACACTCAGACATCAGGTACAGATAGACAGGGGAACACTCAGACATCAGGTACAGATAGACAGGGGAACACTCCAACACTCAGACATCAGGTACAGATAGACTGGGATACACTCCAACACTCAGACATCAGGTACAGATAGACAGGGGAACACTCCAACACTCAGACATCAGGTACAGATAGACAGGGATACACTCCAACACTCAGACATCAGGTACAGATAGATAGGGGAACACTCCAACACTCAGACATCAGGTACAGATAGACAGGGGAACACTCCAACACTCAGACATCAGGTACAGATAGACAGGGGAACACTCAGACATCAGGTACAGATAGACAGGGGAACACTCCAACACTCAGACATCAGGTACAGATAGACATGGATACACTCCAACACTCAGACATCAGGTACAGATAGATAGGGGAACACTCCAACACTCAGACATCAGGTACAGATAGACAGGGGAACACTCCAACACTCAGACATCAGGTACAGATAGACAGGGGAACACTCAGACATCAGGTACAGATAGACAGGGGAACACTCCAACACTCAGACATCAGGTACAGATAGACAGGGGAACACTCAGACATCAGGTACAGATAGACATGGGAACACTCAGACATCAGGTACAGATAGACAGGGGAACACTCAGACATCAGGTACAGATAGACAGGGGAACACTCCAACACTCAGACATCAGGTACAGATAGACAGGGGAACACTCAGACATCAGGTACAGATAGACAGGGGAACACCCAGACATCAGGTACAGATAGACAGGGGAACACTCAGACATCAGGTACAGATAGACAGGGGAACACTCAGACATCAGGTACAGATAGACAGGGGAACACTCAGACATCAGGTACAGATAAACAGGGGAACACTCAGACATCAGATACAGATAGACAGGGGAACACTCTAACACTCAGACATCATTTACAGATAGACAGGGGAACACTCAGACATCAGGTACAGATAGACAGGGATACACTCCAACACTCAGACATCAGGTACAGATAGACAGGGGAACACTCAGACATCAGGTACAGATAGACAGGGGAACACTCAGACATCAGGTACAGATAGATAGGGGAACACTCAGACATCAGGTACAGATAGACAGGGGAACACTCAGACATCAGGTACAGATAGACAGGGGAACACTCAGACATCAGGTACAGATAGACAGAGGAACACTTCATCACTCAGACATCAGGTACAGATAGACAGGGGAACACTCCAACACTCAGACATCAGGTACAGATAGACAGGGGAACACTCAGACATCAGGTACAGATAGACAGGGGAACACTCAGACATCAGGTACAGATAAACAGGGGAACACTCAGACATCAGGTACAGATAGACAGGGGAACACTCAGACATCAGGTACAGATAGACAGGGGAACACTCAGACATCAGGTACAGATAAACAGGGGAACACTCAGACATCAGGTACAGATAAACAGGGGTAACACTCAGACATCAGGTACAGATAGACATGGGAACACTCCAACACTCCAACATCAGGTACAGATAGACAGGGGAACACTCAGACATCAGGTACAGATAAACAGGGGAACACTCAGACATCAGGTACAGATAAACAGGGGAACACTCAGACATCAGGTACAGATAGACAGGGGAACACTCAGACATCAGGTACAGATAGACAGGGGCACACTTCAACACTCAGACATCAGGTACAGATAGATAGGGGAACACTCAGACATCAGGTACAGATAGACAGGGGAACACTCAGACATCAGGTACAGATAGACATGGGAACACTCCAACACTCCAACATCAGGTACAGATAGACAGGGGAACACTCCAACACTCAGACATCAGGTACAGATAGACAGGGATACACTCAGACATCAGGTACAGATAGACAGGGGAACACTCAGACATCAGGTACAGATAGACAGGGATACACTCCAACACTCAGACATCAGGTACAGATAGACAGGGGAACACTCCAACACTCAGACATCATTTACAGATAGACAGGGGAACACTCAGACATCAGGTACAGATAGACAGGGATACACTCCAACACTCAGACATCAGGTACAGATAGACAGGGGAACACTCAGACATCAGGTACAGATAGACAGGGGAATACTCAGACATCAGGTACAGATAGATAGGGGAACACTCAGACATCAGGTACAGATAGACAGGGGAACACTCAGACATCAGGAACAGATAGACAGGGGAACACTCAGACATCAGGTACAGATAGACAGAGGAACACTTCATCACTCAGACATCAGGTACAGATAGACAGGGGAACACTCCAACACTCAGACATCAGGTACAGATAGACAGGGGAACACTCAGACATCAGGTACAGATAGACAGGGGAACACTCAGACATCAGGTACAGATAAACAGGGGAACACTCAGACATCAGGTACAGATAGACAGGGGAACACTCAGACATCAGGTACAGATAGACAGGGGAACACTCAGACATCAGGTACAGATAAACAGGGGAACACTCAGACATCAGGTACAGATAAACAGGGGTAACACTCAGACATCAGGTACAGATAGACATGGGAACACTCCAACACTCCAACATCAGGTACAGATAGACAGGGGAACACTCAGACATCAGGTACAGATAAACAGGGGAACACTCAGACATCAGGTACAGATAAACAGGGGAACACTCAGACATCAGGTACAGATAGACAGGGGAACACTCAGACATCAGGTACAGATAAACAGGGGAACACTCAGACATCAGGTACAGATAGACAGGGGAACACTCAGACATCAGGTACAGATAGACAGGGGAACACTCAGACATCAGGTACAGATAAACAGGGGAACACTCAGACATCAGGTACAGATAAACAGGGGTAACACTCAGACATCAGGTACAGATAGACATGGGAACACTCCAACACTCCAACATCAGGTACAGATAAACAGGGGAACACTCAGACATCAGGTACAGATAGACAGGGGAACACTCAGACATCAGGTACAGATAGACAGGGGAACACTCAGACATCAGGTACAGATAAACAGGGGAACACTCAGACATCAGGTACAGATAAACAGGGGTAACACTCCAACACTCAGTCATCATTTACTAACGAAGCATGCGTGTTTAATATATTTATTTTTAAACGTTTATGTCGGTTATTTTATTTTCATGACGGTCTACGTCCGTAACCGTCGGTTACTCGTTGTGCACTACCAGTATGTGGGGAACAGGGTGCCGTTTGGGATGCAGACCCAGAGCCTCACACGGTATTAGACAGCTGGTACATTAGTGCCCCGGCGTGGGAACGGACAGAAAGAAGTGCTTGTTTTGTTTAAAACCTCTAAAATGAGGCGATTTAACATGTTAAGCAGATTAACATGTTTTTTCCATTCATGTTTATCCCATAAACTTATCCTGTGAACTCTGCCAACTCTTTCCTTCTAGAACTCTTTCCTTCTTCCAACTCTTTCCTTCTTCCAACTCTTTCCTTCTAGAACTCTTTCCTTCTGCCAACTCTTTCCTTCTTCCAACTCTTTCCTTCTAGAACTCTTTCCTTCTTCCAACTCTTTCCTTCTAGAACTCTTTCCTTCTTCCAACTCTTTCCTTCTAGAAGTCTTTCCTTCTTCCAACTCTTTTCTTCTAGAACTTCTCATGAAATGTTAATCTTTGAGTCTGACGCGATGCTTGGAGGCAGTGCAGTAGGATTGCTGCGTATAATCTGGGTCAGAAGAAGTCTGAATGTAGACGGGGCTAAAGGTGAACACCGTAGGTAACTACTACTTCACCCAAGGCCTATGGAACAGAGGTGCTATCTTCTCTAAGCTGCCCGAGACACAAAACAACTACTGTATGAGTTCAGTTCCATTCATTGACTTGTGTTCGTCATGTTGATTTGTTGAGAAAATATGTCAGTGTGTTTTTGGTATGTCTGCACTGGCAAATGGGGCGGCAGGGTAGCCTAGTGGTTAGAGTGTAGAGGTGGTAGGTAGCCTAGTGGTTAGAGTGTAGAGGTGGTAGGTAGCCTAGTGGTTAGAGTGTAGAGGTGGTAGGTAGCCTAGTGGTTAGAGTGTAGAGGTGGTAGGTAGCCTAGTGGTTAGAGTGTAGAGGTGGTAGGTAGCCTAGTGGTTAGAGTGTAGAGGCGGCAGGGTAGCCTAGTGGTTAGAGTGTAGAGGTGGTAGGTAGCCTAGTGGTTAGAGTGTAGAGGTGGTAGGTAGCCTAGTGGTTAGAGTGTAGAGGTGGTAGGTAGCCTAGTGGTTAGAGTGTAGAGGTGGTAGGTAGCCTAGTGGTTAGAGTGTAGAGGCGGCAGGGTAGCCTAGTGGTTAGAGTGTAGAGCCGGCAGGGTAGCCTAGTGGTTAGAGTGTAGAGGCGGCAGGGTAGCCTAGTGGTTAAAGTGTTGGACTAGTAACCAAAAGGTTGCAAGTTCGAATCCCCGAGCTGACAAGGTACAAATCTGTCGTTCTGCCCCTGAATAGGCAGTAAACCCACTGTTCCTAGGCCGTCATTGAAAATAAGAATTTGTTCTTAACTGACTTGCCTAGTAAAATAAAGGTAAAATAAAATTAAAATCAAAAAATCAAAAGGTCCGACCCAGGGGTAGTTTGGAGCCAAAGCCTAACTAAATCAGACCTGTGTATTTTTTTCGTATTAATCCTGCATTGATGTCAATGGGAGACATGAATATTCTAGAGACACAAAGAACCACAATTAGTATTAGACCACTGTACACCTGGGCCAAGACAGATGCATTTCCTCACCTCATATCCAACATAGGAACAGATATTTAGCAGTATCATCAGGGGGAAGGTCTGATTCCTGAATAACATATCCTGCAGAGACACAGAGCAGCCTGGTTTCTGTGCCTGGTTTCTGGTCCTGGTTCTGGACCTGGTTTCTGTTCCTGGTTTCTGGTCTCAAGTCCTGGTTTCTGGTCCTGGTTTCTTGTTTCTGGTCCTGGTCTCTGGTGTCTGGTCCTGGTTTTTGGTCTCAAGTCCTGGATTCTGGTCCTGGTTTCTGGTCCTGGTTTCTGGTCCTGGTTTCTGGTTTCTGGTCCTGGTTTCTGGTCCTGGTTTCTGGTCCTGGTTTCCTATTGTATAATGATGAATTAAATGAAAGGAGGGAATCCGTATCATATCTGTATCTCACAGCTGTGACCTCACGGCTTGGAGACCCAACACCCAAGGTACGTTTCAGTCTTTTAGCAGACACTGTTATCCAGAGCGACTTAAAGTTAGTGCATTCATCTTGAGATAGCTAGGTGAGACATCAACACATATCACAAGCATAGAATGTACATTTTCCCCTCAATAAAGTAGTTATCAACAAAGTCAGAGCTAGTAGGATAAAAAAACTTTAAAAAGTGTATTAAAAAAAATGATTTGATGAATTTAAGATACTCTTTGAAGAGGTAGGGTTTCAGATGTTCTCGGGAGATGGTTAGGACTCTGCTGTCCTAGCTTCAGGGGGGAAGATGGACAGGGACTCTGTTGTCCTAGCTTCAGGGGGAAGATGGACTCTGCTGTCCTAGCATCAGGGGGAAGATGGACAGGGACTCTGCTGTCCTAGCTTCAGGGGAAAGCTGGTTCCACCATTGTGGTGTCAGGACAGAGAAGAGCTTTGACTAGACTGAGCGGTAGCTAAGCTGGGTGGGGCGTCTAAGAGACCAGAGGTGACTGAACAGAGGGCTCGGGTTGGGGTGTAGTGTTTGAACATAGCCTGAAGGTAGGGAGGGGCAGTTCCTCTGGAAGGCAGTAGAGAGTGTGAAGTAGCGGGGTAACATGAGTGTGGGGTAACATGAGAGAACTTGGGAAGGTTGAACACCAGGGAGACTGTTCTGGATAAACACCAGACAGACTGTTCTGGATAAACACCAGACAGACTGTAGTGGTCTGGATAAACACCAGACAGACTGTAGTGGTCTGGATAAACACCAGACAGACTGTTCTGGATAAACACCAGACAGACTGTAATGGTCTGGATAAACACCAGACAGACTGTAGTGGTCTGGATAAACACCAGACAGACTGTAGTGGTCTGGATAAACACCAGACAGACTGTAGTGTTCTGGATAAACACCAGACAGACTGTAGTGGTCTGGATAAACACCAGACAGACTGTAGTGTTCTGGATAAACACCAGACAGACTGTAGTGGTCTGGATAAACACCAGACAGACTGTTCTGGATAAACACCAGACAGACTGTAGTGGTCTGGATAAACACCAGACAGACTGTAGTGGTCTGGATAAACACCAGACAGACTGTTCTGGATAAACACCAGACAGACTGTTCTGGATAAACACCAGACAGACTGTAGTGGTCTGGATAAACACCAGACAGACTGTTCTGGATAAACACCAGACAGACTGTAGTGGTCTGGATAAACACCAGACAGGCTGTAGTGGTCTGGATAAACACCAGACAGGCTGTAGTGGTCTGGATAAACACCAGACAGACTGTAGTGTTCTGGATAAACACCAGACAGACTGTAGTGGTCTGGATAAACACCAGACAGACTGTAGTGTTCTGGATAAACACCAGACAGACTGTTCTGGATAAACACCAGACAGACTGTAGTGGTCTGGATAAACACCAGACAGACTGTAGTGGTCTGGATAAACACCAGACAGGCTGTAGTGGTCTGGATAAACACCAGACAGACTGTAGTGGTCTGGATAAACACCAGACAGGGGGTCCAATACTGCCCTTGAGGGGGTCCAATACTGCCCTTGAGGGGGTCCAATACTGCCCCCGAGGGGGTCCAATACTGCCCTCGAGGGGGTCCAATACGGCCCTCGAGGGGGTCCAATACGGCCCTCGAGGGGGTCCAATACGGCCCGCGTTTTTTTATGTTTTTAATGATCTACATTCATACATTTTTTTTGTGTGTGTCTAGCTCACTAATAATAGGCCAAAATAAAAGCTAGACATTTAAAAATTCCAATAACGATGGATAGAGGACTATTTTTAGCAAATTGTGACGGCGAGGAAATGTAACACAGTTTTAGGTGCCCTCCGGACCACGTTGAAGACTGAATGCGACCCCCGGGCCTGTTAGAAGAGCAGGAACCTGCAGGTGCGAGTCACTGCTTTGTTGTTTACAGAGAATGACAGGGTGTTGTTGTCCAGGGTCACGCCAAAGTTCTTTGCACTCTGGGAAATGTGACACCATGGAATTGTCAACCTACAGAATGGCACAGCTACAGCCATATGCCGTGGACCATAATGCTAATGTTAACCCACAATGAAGGAGCAGTTAACTGTTGTGATGGTGATTCCATTGTGTTTTCACGAAGCTCAGAGAGTTGCGGCTCCTTCAGCTCCAGGAAACAGACCCACACGGTTTACATATGATTTTCATTTCCGGCCTTGCCAGAAGCCGTGGGAAAGCTTTCTGTCTGGAAACTGTCTGTCTCTCAAACGATTGACAAATATCAACGTGCATCTACCCAGAACACAGAAATGTTACTCTGCTCCATCTGTCCGTGCGTCCACTCATCTGAAGTGTCTGCTTTGATGACGATGACAAACCAGAAGCTTGCTGTGAATCCAAACATGATGCTCTGAAGACACACTGTCACTACTGGCTGGTGTCTTTGTGTATGTTGACCCACAGATCATCTCTGCAAATATCTCCTCTTGCCTAAATGCCCAAGAAGAGCACATTCTATACAAGTTTACCCGTGAAATTTGTGGCGGGCTGCCTTTTTACCTACCTGTGGCTGTTTACCTACCTGTGGCTGTTTACCTATCTGTGGACTCAGTGGAGTTTAGGCAGGCTGTTTACCTACCTGTGGCTGTTTACCTATCTGTGGACTCAGTGTAGTTTAGGCAGACTGTTTACCTATCTGTGGACTCAGTGTAGTTTAGGCAGACTGTTTACCTATCTGTGGACTCAGTGTAGTTTAGGCAGACTGTTTACCTACCTGTGTTCTCTCAGTGTATCCCCTCCTCTCCTCTCCCCTCCTCCTCTCCTCCTCCCCTCCTCCTATCCCCTCTTCTCCTACTATCCCCCTTCTCTTCTCCTCCCATCCCCTCCTCTCCTATCTCCCTCCTCCTCTCCTCTCCTCTCCCTCTCCTCTCCTCTCCTCTCCTCTCCTCTCCTCCCTCCCTCTCCTCTCCCTCTCCTCTCTCCTCTCCTCTCCCCTCTCCTCTCCTCTCCCCTCCCTCCCCCTCCTCTCTCCCCTCTCCTCTCCCTCTCCTCTCCCCTCTCCTCTCCTCTCCTCTCCTCTCTCCTCTCCTCTCCTCTGCAGTTGCTGTTTTTTGTCTTGTTACTGTGGTCATTAGTTTTTTACAACTGTCAGGTAGCAGTGATATCATGGTGTTTTTTTGTTCTTGTTTGATAAACAAACGTACAGTCAATAACACAATAGAGAAAAAAAAGTCTATATACAGTGTGTACAACTGAGGTAAGATAAGGGAGGTAAAGGCAATAATTAGACCATAGTGGCGAAATAATGACAATTTAGCAATTAAACACTGGAGTGATAGATGTGCAGAAGATGAATGTGCAAGTAGAGATACTGGGGTGTAAAGGAGCAAGATAAATAAATACCAGTTTGGGGATGAGGTAGTTGGATGGGCTATTTACAGATGCGCTGTGTGTGTGTGTGTGTGTGTGTGTGTGTGTGTGTGTGTGTGTGTGTGTGTGTGTGTGTGTGTGTGTGTGTGTGTGTGTGTGTGTGTGTGTGTGTGTGTGTGTGTGTGTGTGTGTGTGTGTGTGTGACCGCTGCAGAGAGGGAGTCTCAGGTCTAGGCAGTAGTCCTATTTAGTGTACAGCTCTTGCCCCTCCCTGCTACTAGAGTAGTAGAGAAACATGTGTCTGTCCCTTCTTGATGTTTTTCAGGGAGATTTTTAGGAAAGGACCTCCCTCATAGCGTAGTGGTTAAGCACCTGTACACCTGCTCTTTGTGGACTGGTATTCATACAGAGTCTCGGTAGGAGTGGTGAGCTAGGATCAGGTCATAAAGAGTCTCAGTAGGAGTATTGATCTAGGATCAGGTCATACAGAGTCTCAGTAGGAGTGGTGATCTAGGATCAGGTCATAAAGAGTCTCAGGTAGGAGTGGTGATCTAGGATCAGGTCATAAAGAGTCTCAGTAGGAGTGGTGATCTAGGATCAGGTCATAGTCTCAGTAGGAGTGGTGATCTAGGATCAGGTCATAGAGTCTCAGTAGGAGTACTGATCTAGGATCAGGTCATAGAGTCTCAGTAGGAGTACTGATCTAGGATCAGGTCATAGAGTCTCAGTAGGAGTACTGATCTAGGATCAGGTCATAGAGTCTCAGTAGGAGTACTGATCTAGGATCAGGTCATAAAGAGTCTCAGTAGGAGTGGTGATCTAGGATCAGGTCATACAGAGTCTCAGTAGGAGTGGTGATCTAGGATCAGGTCATAAAGGGTCTCAGTAGGAGTGTTGATCTAGGATCAGGTCCCCTCTGAAACTCATCACTGTATTTCCGATAGTCTGCTCATATTTCCATGTTTCTGGAGTCTGCCACTCTAGAGCTGGAGAGAGAACACAGGCCCATCATCATACTGGAAGACAGTCTGTACACCTGCTCTTTGTGGACTGGTATTCATACAGAGTCTCAGTATGAGTGGTGATCTAGGATCAGGTCATAAAGGGTTAGGGTTAGAGCTCCACTCTAGAGCTGGAGAGAGAACACAGGCCCATCATCATACTGGAAGACAGTCTGTACACCTGCTCTTTGTGGACTGGTATTCATACAGAGTCTCAGTATGAGTGGTGATCTAGGATCAGGTCATAAAGGGTTAGGGTTAGGGTTAGAGCTCCACTCTAGAGCTGGAGAGAGAACACAGGCCCATCATCATACTGGAAGACAGTCTGTGCACGTGTGTTTGTGAGCATGTGTTTAGTTCGAGATAATTCCTGCCTAATCGTCCTGTGAATTCCTCTTGGGAAATAAGCACCTTCAACAACACACCAGATTAGCTACAGTAGTTGGGATGGAGTGGGACGGGGAACATTCCAGGCAGAGATAAGTCTTTATGTAACAGGACCAGACCAAACATCTGTTATCTAGCATCAGAACAACGGATTCCTGCCCTGTCCTGTGGTTGGTAAACATTAAAGGGGAAGTCTGGGATTGATAAATAAATGGAGTGGCTGCTTTGTTGTTGTTTGAATTACAGACTGAAGCTTAACAACAGTTTGAGCAAGGCCTAGAAGATTGTCATCAGTATGGATCAACCCCTTAGAAACCAACCATTTAGGATCAAACCCTTAGGAAAACAACCCCTTAAGAACCAACCCTTTAGAAACCAAACCCTTTGAAACCAACCCCTTAGAATCCAGCCCCTTAGAAACCAGCCACTTGGGTCCAACCCCTTCGAAACCAACCACTTAGAAACCAACCCCTTAGAAACCAACCTCTTAGGACCAACCCCTTAGAAACCAACCTCTTAGGACCAACCCCTTAGGAACCAACCACTTAGAAACCAACCACTTAGAAACCAACCCCTTAGAAACCAACCTCTTAGGACCAGCACCTTAGGAACCAACCACTTAGAAACCAACCTCCTAGGATCAACCCCCTAGGACCAACCCCTTAGAAACCAACCTCTTAGGACCAACCCCTTAGAAACCAACCACTTAGAAACCAACCTCCTAGGACCAACCCCTTAGAAACCAACCCCTACTGGGTAGCCAAGCCCAGCCAATCAGAATTCATTTTCCCTACAAAGGGGCTTTATTACAGACAGAAATAGTCCTCAGTTTCATCAGCTGTCCGGGTGGCTGAAGAAGCCGGATGTGGAGGTCCTGGGCTGGCGTGGTTACACTTAGTCTGCGGTTTTGAGGCCGGTTGGACGTACTGCCAAATTCTTTAAAACGGCGTTGGAGTCGGCGAATGGTAGAAAAATTAAACATGACATTTTCTGACAACAGCTCTGGTGGACATTCCTGCAGTCAGCGTCCCAAATGTACGCTCCCTCAACTTGAGACATCAGTGGCATTGTGTTGTGTGACAAAACTGCACATTTTAGAATGTCCTTTTATTGTCCCCAGCACAAGGTGTACCTGTGTAATGATCATGCTGTTTAATCAGCTTCTTGATATGTTACACCTGTCAGGTGGATGGATTATCTTGGCAAAGGAGACATGCTCACTAACAGGGATGGGAACAAAGTTCTGCACAAAATTGGAGAGAAATAAGCTTTTTGTGCGTATGAAACATCTCTGGTATCTTTTATTTCAGTTCATGAAACATGGGACCAATACTTTACATGTTGCGTTTATATTTTTGTTCAGTATAGATCATCCACATGTATTAATCACATTTTTACCAATGCTGCAGAACTCTACTCTAAAGCTGTATCCATACCTATTGGATGTATTGACCATAATATAGTGACCATATCTAGAAAAGCCTAAGTTTGACAAAGGCTGGGCCTAAAATAGTGTATAAGATATCATATAAAACAAATTGATTCCTATGTTGAAGATACAACAAATATTGATCTGATGAGGAGCATCCAGACGCTGCATTTATAAAATAGTTTCTTCCAGTTATTGTTAGAACTGTTACGGCCCTAATGGATGAGGAATTGAAAAGCTGCATGGTTGAGAGGGATGGGGCCAAAGGAGTGGTGAATAAGTCTGGCTGCACATCTGAATGGCGAGCTTACTGCCAATTGAGAAATTATGTGACACTAGACTAAACAAAAAGACAAATAAATAATATTTTGAAACCAAGATAAATGACAAAGTATGATGGGGGGTAAAAAATGCTTCGGTGTACTTTAAGTGTATCACAAAACCTTCTGATGTTGCCAATTACTTTAATGACTATTTAATTGGCAAAGTAGGCAAACTGTTACGTTTTCTTCTGGGGAAAGAGGACCAAAATGCAGCGTGGTTATTCATAAACATCTTTAATGAAAGATGAAAATACGAACAGTTTACAAAAACAATAAACGTGAAAAACCGAAACAGCACTATCTGGTGCAACAAACACAGAGACAGGAACAATCACCCACCAAATACTCAAAGAATATGGCTGCTTAAATATAGTTCCCAATCAGAGACAACGATAAACACCTGCCTCTGATTGAGAACCACTCTAGGCAACCATAGACTTTCCTAGACTACTTAACTAAACACAATCCCATCAACTACAAAACCCCTAGACAAAACAAACCACATAAATCACCCATGTCACACCCTGGCCTAACCAACATAATAAAGACAACACAGAATACTAAGACCAGGGCGTGACACAAACTTAGGTATGAAAATACCAAACAACAGACTGTGAGCCATACAAAACTAATAATTAAAGAAAAGCATTGTCATTTTGAATTCTGTAAAGTGAGTGTTGGTGAGGAGGAGATATCATTGTCGTACATCGGTAATGACAAACCACCTCCTATTGAGAAGTTAGATGGAAAGCTACTGAGGATGGTATTTGTCATATGTTTTATTTTGTAGTCTCGTAGAATGTTTGTCCTCAGACTTGGAGGCAAACCAAAGTAAATCCGGTACCCAAATATGGCAAAGATCCTCTGCTGGTTCTAACAGCAGACCAATCAGCTTGCTGCCGACTCGTAGCAAACTGTTGGAAAGAATTGTGTTCGACCAAATACAATGCTATTTCTCTGTAAACAAATTAACAACAGACTTTCAGCATGCTTATAGAGAAGGGCGCTCAACGTGTACTGCAGTGACACAAATGACTGATGATTGGTTGACAGATATTGATGATAAGAAGATTGTGGGAGCTGTACTGTTAGATTTCAGTGCAGCCTTTGATAGTATTGACCATAACCTGTTGTTGAGAAAACGTATGTTCTGGCTTTTCAACCTCTGATTTCCGGATGCAAGGACTGACCATCCATGATATCACAATTGTAGTTGTAACCATGTTATGAGGCTATACAGTTTTTGTTGACATTTACTTTGTTTACAAACATTGGAGTAAAATAAGCTTGTTTTGGGGTCCTGACAGGGTGTGACAGTTGAACTAAAGCTCATGAGGCATTTATAAGTTACATACTTCAACAATCAATGGATACACATCATTAATTAGAAGTCCAAAAATGAATGTAGCAACTGCAGATTTCCCCTTTCTGGTCATTTCTCGCAGATCTCCTGGAAGCCTGCTGCTAATTTCTCACAGATCTCCTGGAAGCCCTGGAAGCCTGCTGCTAATTTCTCACAGATCTCCTGGAAGCCCTGGAAGCCTGCTGCTCATTTCTCGCAGATCTCCTGGAAGCCTGCTGCTAATTTCTCACAGATCTCCTGGAAGCCCTGGAAGCCCGCTGCTCATTTCCCACAGATCTCCTGGAAGCCCGCTGCTCATTTCTCACAGATCTCCTGGAAGCCCGCTGCTCATTTCCCACAGATCTCCTGGAAGCCCGCTGCTCATTTCTCACAGATCTCCTGGAAGCCCGCTGCTCATTTCTCACAGATCTCCTGGAAGCCTGCTGCTCATTTCCCACAGATCTCCTGGAAGCCCGCTGCTCATTTCTCACAGATCTCCTGGAAGCCCGCTGCTCATTTCTCACAGATCTCCTGGAAGCCCTGGAAGCCCGCTGCTCATTTCTCACAGATCTCCTGGAAGCCCGCTGCTCATTTCTCACAGATCTCCTGGAAGCCTGCTCATTAGAGGACCAAGACAGTAGGCCTCCTACTGCTTTGCTTCCTTTCGGTTTCAAGTCTTTCAACAATCAAGCTTTCTATGGACAACTATAGGGAACATATTGGAAACTCCGAGCATGCCTTCCCTTTGGGTTGTTTCGTTGTAACTTAGTAAACAAATAAATAATATAAAGTGTATGTGGATAGTATTGTTAACCATGTTTTGATAACTCCAATGGTTCATCTTTTAAAAAATCTTCTTAAATTTTGTATTTCATTTTATCCCGTTTTTGTGATATCCAATTGGTAGTTATGACTTTGTCTCATTGCTGCAACTGCCCAACGGGCTCGGGAAGCATGCGTCCTCCGAAACAAATCACCATCCTTTTTAACTTCTCTAGGCTTGGGGGCGCTATTTTCAAGTCCGGATGAAAAGTGTGCCCAAAGTAAACTGCCTGCTACTCAGGCCCAGAAGCTAGGATATGCATATAATTGGTAGATTTGGATAGCAAACACTAAAGTTTCTAAAACTGTTTGAATAATGTCTGTGAGTATAACAGAACAGATTTGGCAAGCGAAACCCCGAGCACAATCCATCCAGGGATTTTTTTTTTTAGGTCAACCTGTTTTCCATTAGCTTTTTTATGGTTAGGCCGTTTTAATAGAAATATGCTTGCAGTTCCTATAGCTTCCACTAGATGTCAACAGTCTTTAGAAATTGGTTGATGTTTTTCTTCAGAGAAATGAAGAAGTATGGCTGTCCAGAACCAGGGTCCTGCCTAGGGCTCTCTAATGTTTTGATGTGCGCAACCTGGAACGCGCTTTCTTTGTTTTCCTCCGGTATTGAACACAGTTTATCCCGTCTTAAATTTGATTGATTATTTACGTAAAAAAATACCTAAAGTTGTATTAGGAAAGTTGTTGGAAATGTTTGGATGAAGATTACAGGTAATTTATAAGATATTTTGTAGTCATGTTGCGCGAGTTGGAATGAGTGTTTTTCTTTTGTCAAACGCGCCAAATAAATGGACATTTTGGAGATATACCGATGGAATTAATAGAACAAAAGGACCATTTGTGATGTTTATGGGACATATTGGAGTGCCAACAGAAGAAGTTCTTCAAAGGTAAGGCATGAATTATATCGTTATTTCTGACTTTTGTGTCACGCCTGGCGGGATGAAATATGATTGTCTGTGTTTGTTTGATGGGGTGCCGTACTCAGATAATAGCATGGTTTGCTTTCGCCGTAAAGCCTTTTTGAAATCTGACACAGTGGCTGGATTAACAAGAAGTTAGGCTTTATATTTTGGTGTATTGCACTTGTGAATGTATGAAAGTTAAATATCTTTAAGAATTTTATTTGAATTTGGCGCTCTGCCATTTCACCGGATGTTGCCAAATCGATCCCGCTAACAGGATTTGAGCCATAAGAAGTTTTTAACACAGTGCTCGCTTTCCCCGGAAGTCAGCTAGAGCGCGATGAGCCAAGCAAAACCACACCGGACAAACCCTCCCGCGATGAGCCAAGGAAAACCACACCGGACAAACCCTCCCGCGATGAGCCAAGCAAAACCACACCGGACAAACCCTCCCGCGATGAGCCAAGCAAAACCACACTGGGCAAACCCTCCCGCGATGAGCCAAGCAAAACCACACCGGACAAACCCTCCCGCGATGAGCCAAGCAAAACCACACCGGGCAAACCCTCCCGCGATGAGCCAAGCAAAACCACACCGGGCAAACCCTCCCGCGATGAGCCAAGCAAAACCACACCGGACAAACCCTCCCCTAACAAGGACGGGGCCAGTTATGCACTGCCCTTTGGAGCTCCCGGTCACGGACAGTTTTGTGGCAGAAATGCCTTCTGGAACATGTGAACTTTCATGTGCCTTAATAACAAACTTGTACGCCATCCGTAAATGTGAATACAATTGTTAAATTACGAGCCTAGTTGGCCATGATTGGCTGAGATAATAAGTGGGCTGGACATGCCGAGAGATGAGTTTGGAGCAAGCTTCTGTCTATTTAAACTGGTCAGCATGTCTACGTAACCCTGAATAACACAGATTATTAAAAAAATGCATTGCTCCACTTTCTGGAGGACTTAGTTTTGAAATTAGCAAGCTATAGCCTAATGTTAGCTAGCTAACATTGAACCTGGTTGGTTAGCTACCTGCAGATTCATGCAGGGTAGTAACATCATGAGTTGTGATTATGGTTCATTGTTTACCTAGCTGGCTAACGTTAGCTGGCTGGCTCGCTATCTTGCGTTACGTGTATGACCTTATTATTCGTATCTCAGAGCTATTTGCTTGGCTAGCTATAGCCTAATGTTAGCTATCTAGCATTGAACCTGGTTGGTTAGCTACCAGCAGATGCTGCAAGGTGGTAATATCATGAGTTGTGACTATGGTTCATTCTTTACCTAGTTAGCTAGCTAATGTTACATGTATGACCTTATTATTCATACCTCAGAGCTATTTGCTTAGCTAGCTATAGCCTAATGTTAGCTAGCTAACATTGAACCTGATTGGTTAGCTACCTGCAGATGTATGCAGGGTAGTAACGTCATGAGTTGTGACTATGATTCATTGTTTATCTAACTAGCTAGCTAGCTAGCTGCATGTCTTAACAAAAGACTCCACTATGCAAGTATCCATTTCGGGTGTGTTCGTAAATTAGCGCAGAATAACTGATCTTAATGGAAGTTGGTGAGTAATGTTGAGGTCAGTGCCGAATGCTAGTTGGTCAGTAGTTGTGTGGTTGTGGTCAGTGCTGAATGCTAGTTGGTCAGTAGTTGTGTGGTTGTGGTCAGTGCTGAATGCTAGTTGGTGAGTAATGTTGAGGTCAGTGCTGAATGCTAGTTGGTGAGTAATGTTGAGGTCAGTGCTGAATGCTAGTTGGTGAGTGAGGGCTCTTCTCATCACCTGTCAAACAGTACAATTCGAAGACACGCTCATCATTGTTCAATGGAAAGAATAGAATGTGAATAGAATTTACTATGGAAGGAGGTTAAATCATTTTGTAAATGAATGACACACATTATGAAGATGAGATTCCAAACGTACAGTAAGATGCCACAGAGGTGCTGATCGCTCTTCATGAGAAGTGTTCCTATTCAACCCATGTTATAATATTATAACGCATTGGAGTTTCTTTAGACATGTAAAATAAAGGCCTAGCATTCAGCACTGACCTCAACATTACTGACCAACTAGCATTCAGCACTGACCTCAACATTACTGACCAACTAGCATTCAGCACTGACCTCAACATTACTGACCAACTAGCATTCAGCA
>NC_088408.1:100725618-100790618 GCF_034236695.1 Oncorhynchus nerka | reverse complement strand
TTTTTCCCCATCCCTCTTTTTGTCCGTCAATACTCCATATTCCTGAATGACATTCGGGACCTCAGCTGAGAACTCCATTTCCTAAATGGTAACCAGTTGGCTAGTTTTCTTGCAAAAAAAGGGTGTTTGAAATATTTGCATTATCCAATAGGCACTGACCTGCAAGAAATTCCACAAAGTTGTCAACAGCGACACTCGAATCACAGAGAAAGATGATCTAGAACTGGTCGGGGTAACAGAACTGGTTGGGGTATCTAGAACTGGTTGGGGTATCTAGAACTGGTCGGGTATCTAGAACTGGTCGGGGTATCTAGAACTGGTCGGGGTAACAGAACTGGTCGGGGTATCTAGAACTGGTCGGGTTATCTAGAACTGGTCGGGTTATCTAGAACTGGTCGGGTTATCTAGAACTAGTCGGGGTATCTAGAACTGGTCGGGGTATCTAGAACTGGTCGGGGTAACAGAACTGGTCGGGGTATCTAGAACTGGTCGGGGTAACAGAACTGGTCGGGTATCTAGAACTGGTCGGGGTAACAGAACTGGTCGGGGTAACAGAACTGGTCGGGGTATCTAGAACTAGTCGGGGTATCTAGAACTGGTCGGGGTATCTAGAACTGGTCGGGGTAACAGAACTGGTCGGGGTATCTAGAACTGGTCGGGGTATCTAGAACTGGTCGGGGTAACAGAACTGGTTGGGGTATCTAGAACTGGTCGGGGTATCTAGAACTGGTTGGGGTATCTAGAACTAGTCGGGGTATCTAGAACTGGTCGGGGTATCTAGAACTAGTCGGGGTATCTAGAACTAGTCGGGGTATCTAGAACTGGTCGGGGTATCTAGAACTAGTCGGGGTATCTAGAACTGGTCGGGGTAACAGAACTGGTCGTGGTATCTAGAACTGGTCGGGGTATCTAGAACTAGTCGGGGTATCTAGAACTGGTCGGGGTAACAGAACTGGTCGGGGTAACAGAACTGGTCGGGGATCTAGAACTGGTAGGGGTATCTAGAACTGGTCGGGGGATCTAGAACTGGTCGGGGTATCTAGAACTGGTTGGGGTATCTAGAACTGGTCGGGGTATCTAGAACTGGTGGGGTATCTAGAACTGGTCGGGGTATCTAGAACTGGTTGGGGTATCTAGAACTAGTCGGGGTATCTAGAACTGGTCGGGGTATCTAGAACTAGTCGGGGTATCTAGAACTAGTCGGGGTATCTAGAACTGGTCGGGGTATCTAGAACTGGTCGGGGTAACAGAACTGGTCAGGTATCTAGAACTGGTCGGGGTATCTAGAACTAGTCGGGGTATCTAGAACTGGTCGGGGTAACAGAACTGGTCGGGGTAACAGAACTGGTCGGGGATCTAGAACTGGTTGGGGTATCTAGAACTGGTCGGGGGATCTAGAACTGGTCGGGGTATCTAGAACTGGTTGGGGTATCTAGAACTGGTTGGGGTATCTAGAACTGGTCGGGGTATCTAGAACTGGTTGGGGTATCTAGATCTGGTTGGGGTAACAGAATTGGTTGGGGTATCTGGATCTGGTCGGGGTAGCCAGAACTGGTTGGGGTATCTAGAACTGGTCGGGGTAGCAGAACTGGTCGGGGTATCTAGAACTGGTTGGGGTAACAGAACTGGTTGGGCTATCTAGAACTGGTCGGGGTATCTAGAACTGTTCGGGGTATCTAGAACTGGTCGGGGTATCTAGAACTGGTTGGGGTATCTAGAACTGGTCGGGGTAGCAGAACTGGTCGGGGTATCTAGAACTGGTCGGGGTATCTAGAACTGGTTGGGGTAACAGAACTGGTTGGGGTATCTAGATCTGGTCGGGGTAACAGAACTGGTTGGGGTATCTGGATCTGGTCGGGGTAGCCAGAACTGGTCGGGGTATCTAGAACTGGTCGGGGTATCTAGAACTGGTTGGGGTAACAGAACTGGTTGGGGTATCTAGATCTGGTCGGGGTATCTAGAACTGGTTGGGGTATCTAGAACTGGTTGGGGTAACAGAACTGGTTGGGGTATCTAGATCTGGTCGGGGTAACAGAACTGGTTGGGGTATCTAGATCTGGTCGGGGTAGCAGAACTGGTCGGGGTATCTAGAACGGGTTGGGGTAACAGAACTGGTTGGGGTATCTAGAACTGGTCGGGGTAACAGAACTGGTTGGGGTATCTAGATCTGGTCGGGGTATCTAGAACTGTTTGGGGTATCTAGAACTGGTCGGGGTATCTAGAACTGGTTGGGGTATCTAGAACTGGTCGGGGCAGCAGAACTGGTCGGGGTATCTAGAACTGGTCGGGGTATCTAGAACTGGTTGGGGTAACAGAACTGTTTGGGGTATCTAGATCTGGTCGGGGTAACAGAACTGGTTGGGGTATCTGGATCTGGTCGGGGTAGCCAGAACTGGTCGGGGTATCTAGAACTGGTCGGGGTATCTAGAACTGGTTGGGGTAACAGAACTGGTTGGGGTATCTAGATCTGGTCGGGGTATCTAGAACTGGTTGGGGTATCTAGAACTGGTTGGGGTAACAGAACTGGTTGGGGTATCTAGATCTGGTCGGGGTAACAGAACTGGTTGGGGTATCTAGATCTGGTCGGGGTAGCAGAACTGGTCGGGGTATCTAGAACTGGTTGGGGTAACAGAACTGGTTGGGGTATCTAGAACTGGTCGGGGTAACAGAACTGGTTGGGGTATCTAGAACTGGTCGGGGTATCTAGAACTGGTCGGGGTAACAGAACTGGTCGGGTTATCTAGAACTAGTCGGGGTATCTAGAACTGGTCGGGGTATCTAGAACTGGTCGGGGTAACAGAACTGGTCGGGGTATCTAGAACTGGTCGGGGTAACAGAACTGGTCGGGTATCTAGAACTGGTCGGGGTAACAGAACTGGTCGGGGTAACAGAACTGGTCGGGGTATCTAGAACTAGTCGGGGTATCTAGAACTGGTCGGGGTATCTAGAACTGGTCGGGGTAACAGAACTGGTCGGGGTATCTAGAACTGGTCGGGGTATCTAGAACTGGTCGGGGTAACAGAACTGGTTGGGGTATCTAGAACTGGTCGGGGTATCTAGAACTGGTTGGGGTATCTAGAACTAGTCGGGGTATCTAGAACTGGTCGGGGTATCTAGAACTAGTCGGGGTATCTAGAACTAGTCGGGGTATCTAGAACTGGTCGGGGTATCTAGAACTAGTCGGGGTATCTAGAACTGGTCGGGGTAACAGAACTGGTCGGGGTATCTAGAACTGGTCGGGGTATCTAGAACTAGTCGGGGTATCTAGAACTGGTCGGGGTAACAGAACTGGTCGGGGTAACAGAACTGGTCGGGGATCTAGAACTGGTTGGGGTATCTAGAACTGGTCGGGGGATCTAGAACTGGTCGGGGTATCTAGAACTGGTTGGGGTATCTAGAACTGGTTGGGGTATCTAGAACTGGTCGGGGTATCTAGAACTGGTTGGGGTATCTAGATCTGGTTGGGGTATCTAGAACTAGTCGGGGTATCTAGAACTGGTCGGGGTATCTAGAACTAGTCGGGGTATCTAGAACTAGTCGGGGTATCTAGAACTGGTCGGGGTATCTAGAACTAGTCGGGGTATCTAGAACTGGTCGGGGTAACAGAACTGGTCGGGTATCTAGAACTGGTCGGGGTATCTAGAACTAGTCGGGGTATCTAGAACTGGTCGGGGTAACAGAACTGGTCGGGGTAACAGAACTGGTCGGGGATCTAGAACTGGTTGGGGTATCTAGAACTGGTCGGGGGATCTAGAACTGGTCGGGGTATCTAGAACTGGTTGGGGTATCTAGAACTGGTTGGGGTATCTAGAACTGGTCGGGGTATCTAGAACTGGTTGGGGTATCTAGATCTGGTTGGGGTAACAGAATTGGTTGGGGTATCTGGATCTGGTCGGGGTAGCCAGAACTGGTTGGGGTATCTAGAACTGGTCGGGGTAGCAGAACTGGTCGGGGTATCTAGAACTGGTTGGGGTAACAGAACTGGTTGGGCTATCTAGAACTGGTCGGGGTATCTAGAACTGTTCGGGGTATCTAGAACTGGTCGGGGTATCTAGAACTGGTTGGGGTATCTAGAACTGGTCGGGGTAGCAGAACTGGTCGGGGTATCTAGAACTGGTCGGGGTATCTAGAACTGGTCGGGGTAACAGAACTGGTTGGGGTATCTAGATCTGGTCGGGGTAACAGAACTGGTTGGGGTATCTAGATCTGGTCGGGGTAACAGAACTGGTTGGGGTATCTAGATCTGGTCGGGGTAGCAGAACTGGTCGGGGTATCTAGAACTGGTTGGGGTAACAGAACTGGTTGGGGTATCTAGAACTGGTCGGGGTAACAGAACTGGTTGGGGTATCTAGAACTGTTTGGGGTATCTAGAACTGGTCGGGGTATCTAGAACTGGTTGGGGTATCTAGAACTGGTCGGGGCAGCAGAACTGGTCGGGGTATCTAGAACTGGTCGGGGTATCTAGAACTGGTTGGGGTAACAGAACTGTTTGGGGTATCTAGATCTGGTCGGGGTAACAGAACTGGTTGGGGTATCTGGATCTGGTCGGGGTAGCCAGAACTGGTCGGGGTATCTAGAACTGGTCGGGGTATCTAGAACTGGTTGGGGTAACAGAACTGGTTGGGGTATCTAGATCTGGTCGGGGTATCTAGAACTGGTTGGGGTATCTAGAACTGGTTGGGGTAACAGAACTGGTTGGGGTATCTAGATCTGGTCGGGGTAACAGAACTGGTTGGGGTATCTAGATCTGGTCGGGGTAGCAGAACTGGTCGGGGTATCTAGAACTGGTTGGGGTAACAGAACTGGTTGGGGTATCTAGAACTGGTCGGGGTAACAGAACTGGTTGGGGTATCTAGATCTGGTCGGGGTATCTAGAACTGGTCGGGGTATCTAGAACTGGTCGGGGTATCTAGAACTGGTCGGGGTAACAGAACTGGTCGGGTTATCTAGAACTGGTCGGGTTATCTAGAACTAGTCGGGGTATCTAGAACTGGTCGGGGTATCTAGAACTGGTCGGGGTAACAGAACTGGTCGGGGTATCTACAACTGGTCGGGGTAACAGAACTGGTCGGGTATCTAGAACTGGTCGGGGTAACAGAACTGGTCGGGGTAACAGAACTGGTCGGGGTATCTAGAACTAGTCGGGGTATCTAGAACTGGTCGGGGTATCTAGAACTGGTCGGGGTAACAGAACTGGTCGGGGTATCTAGAACTGGTCGGGGTATCTAGAACTGGTCGGGGTAACAGAACTGGTTGGGGTATCTAGAACTGGTCGGGGTATCTAGAACTAGTCGGGGTATCTAGAACTGGTCGGGGTATCTAGAACTAGTCGGGGTATCTAGAACTAGTCGGGGTATCTAGAACTGGTCGGGGTATCTAGAACTAGTCGGGGTATCTAGAACTGGTCGGGGTAACAGAACTGGTCGGGGTAACAGAACTGGTCGGGGATCTAGAACTGGTCAGGGGATCTAGAACTGGTCAGGGTATCTAGAACTGGTTGGGGTATCTAGAACTGGTTGGGGTATGTAGAACTGGTCGGGGTATCTAGAACTGGTTGGGGTAACAGAACTGGTTGGGGTATCTAGATCTGGTCGGGGTAACAGAACTGGTTGGGGTATCTGGATCTGGTCGGGGTAGCCAGAACTGGTCGGGGTATCTAGAACTGGTCGGGGTATCTAGAACTGGTTGGGGTAACAGAACTGGTTGGGGTATCTAGATCTGGTCGGGGTATCTAGAACTGGTTGGGGTATCTAGAACTGGTTGGGGTAACATAACTGGTTGGGGTATCTAGATCTGGTCGGGGTAACAGAACTGGTTGGGGTATCTAGATCTGGTCGGGGTAGCAGAACTGGTCGGGGTATCTAGAACTAGTTGGGGTAACAGAACTGGTTGGGGTATCTAGAACTGGTCGGGGTAACAGAACTGGTTGGGGTATCTAGATCTGGTCGGGGTATCTAGAACTGGTTGGGGTATCTAGATCTGGTCGGGGTATCTAGAACTGGTTGGGGTATCTAGATCTGGTCGGGGTATCTAGATCTGGTCGGGGTATCTAGAACTGGTCGGGGTAACAGAACTGGTTGGGATATCTAGATCTGGTCGGGGTAACAGATCTGGTCGGGGTATCTAGAACTGGTTGGGGTATTTAGATCTGGTTGGGGTATCCATTCTTTCGCGCCCTCAGTAATCCTCTTCCACACTGGAGCTAGTCCCCTGACAGCTCTCAATTCAATTCAAGGGGCTTTATTGGCATGGGAAACATGTGTTAACTCTACCAAAGCAAGTGAGGTAGATAATATACGAAAGTGAAATAAACAATAAAAATGAACAGTAAACGTCTCGTTCACAGTCAGTTTATTATCCACATTTCAATCTGTCACGAGGGGCTGGCTGCTTAAATGGATCTGGGTGCGCAGACCCACAAGCCACTTCAGCCTCTCATGATGTTATTTTTGTGGCCCCCAACCCCCGTCAAAGTTGTCCATCCCTGCTCTACGCATTCATTAGCTGAGTGTAAGGCACGCCATGCAACGCAGAGTCTCCTACTCCACAGTAAATCCAACTTTATATATGATTCTTTGTTTAGGCTTCATACGGTTTGATTTGGAGCCTAGCTGATACCTTGTCTAACGTACTGAAAGTACCGTAAACAAGTCGACAAATGAGTTTGAACTTTTCAGCCACAATCATGCAGTGTAGTTAAACACACACGCCCCTGATCAAGTTAATGAGTAGCTGAAATAAAGACCCCCCCACACACACACACACACACACACACACACACACACACACACACACACACACACACACACACACACACACGCGCGTATGTAAATTCCTTTCAAAGTCAGCCAGAAGTGTTTGTAGTTATGCAGGAAGTCATGAGAGCCTGCCCAGACCCAGCAGGATCCTGGTTAACCAGGTGATTATCAAAGGTCATTAGTTCTTTCTATGATGGAACACAGGAAAATAATACTGTAGCCAGACTACTGTAGCAAGACTACTGTAGCCAGCATAACATAACCAGACTACTGTAGCCAGCATAACATAACCAGACTACAGTAGCCAGCATAACATAACCAGACTACTGTAGCCAGCATAACATAACCAGACTACTGTAGCAAGACTACTGTAGCCAGCATAACATAACCAGACTACTGTAGCCAGCATAACATAACCAGACTACTGTAGCCAGCGTAACATAACCAGACTACTGTAGCCAGCGTAACATAACCAGACTACTGTAGCAAGACTACTGTAGCCAGCGTAACATAACCAGACTACTGTAGCCAGCATAACATAACCAGACTACTGTAGCCAGCGTAACATAACCAAACTACTGTAGCCAGCATAACATAACCAGACTACTGTAGCCAGCATAACCTAACCAGACTACTGTAGCAAGACTACTGTAGCCAGCATAACATAACCAGACTACTGTAGCCAGCGTAACATAACCAGACTACTGTAGCCAGCATAACATAACCAGACTACTGTAGCCAGCATAACATAACCAGACTACTGTAGCAAGACTACTGTAGCCAGCATAACATAACCAGACTACTGTAGCCAGCATAACATAACCAGACTACTGTAGCCAGCATAACATAACCAGACTACTGTAGCAAGACTACTGTAGCCAGCATAACATAACCAGACTACTGTAGCCAGCATAACATAACCAGACTACTGTAGCCAGCATAACATAAACAGACTACTGTAGCAAGCGTAACATAACCAGACTACTGTAGCCAGCATAACATAACCAGACTACTGTAGCCAGCATAACATAACCAGACTACTGTAGCCAGCATAACATAACCAGACTACTGTAGCCAGCGTAACATAACCAGACTACTGTAGCCAGCATAACATAACCAGACTACTGTAGCAAGACTACTGTAGCCAGCATAACATAACCAGACTACTGTAGCCAGCATAACATAAACAGACTACTGTAGCAAGCGTAACATAACCAGACTACTGTAGCCAGCATAACATAACCAGACTACTGTAGCCAGCATAACATAACCAGACTACTGTAGCCAGCATAACATAACCAGACTACTGTAGCCAGCATAACATAACCAGACTACTGTAGCAAGTAGATTTAATTTGACAAGGTTAGACTATATTCCATTGCAAACAACATATCGGAGAAAGAAGGAATATGTTCAGATATTCATTATTCACTTCTATGTCTTCCTGCCATCCTGAATCTTTTCAGTTTATATTCCTAGTGGGCTTTTCCACTCACTGTTCTTGTCTAGATATGTTTTGGCATACTGCATTATGTTTTTCCTGCTTAACTCACACACACAATTTGGCCTGAAATGACATCTGAAGCGCCATTGAAACTGAAATGGCGTCTGCTTAGCAATGAGCTGATTAAGGATTAAGAGTTAGAAGGAAGGACAACGGGGTGATTTACACTGTTAATATGCTCTGAGGAATTTCAATTCGCTACAATACAGTCTTTTTCAAAGGTTTTTTTCATGCCTTTAATTTCCAAATGGCGTAATTCATCAGAAAACGAGTTCAAATGTGACATCTCCTTTGGTTTTTCCATCTGTTTATCTGTGACTGGGAGACTCCCATCCCCACACATTCTGACATCTCATTTTCTCCTCTCCTCTCCTCTCCTCTCCTCTCCTCTCCTCTCCTCTCCTCTCCTCTCCTCTCCTCTCCTCTCTTCTCTTCTCTTCTCTTCTCTTCTCTTCTCTTCTCTTCTCTTCTCTTCTCTTCTCTTCTCTTCTCTTCTCTTCTCTTCTCCTCTCCTCTCCTCTCCTCTCTTCCCTCTCTCTTCCCTCTCTCTTCCCTCTCTCTTCCTCTCCTCTCCTCCTTCTTCTCTTTCTCTCTTGATCTCCTTTCCTCCTCTCCTCTCTTCCATCTCTTCCCTCTCCTCTCCTCTCCCTCTCCTCTCCTCTCCCCCTCTCTTCCCTCTCCTCTCCTCTCCTCTCCTCTCCTCCTCTCCTCTCCTCTCCTCTCCTCTCCTCTCCTCTCCTCTCCTCTCCTCTCCTCTCCTCTCCTCTCCTCTCCTCTCTTCCCTCTCTTCCCTCTCCTCTCCTCTCCTCTCCTCTCCTCTCCTCCTCTCTTCCCTCTCCTCTCCTCTCCTCCTCTCTTCCCTCTCCTCTCCTCTCCTCTCTTTCTCCTCTCTTCCCTCTCTCTTCCCTCTCTCTTCCCTCTCTCTTCCTCTCCTCTCCTCTCCTCCTTCTCTCTTTCTCTCTTGATCTCCTTTCCTCCTCTCCTCTCCTCTCTTCCCTCTCCTCTCCTCTCCTCTCCTCTTCCCTCTCCTCTCCCCTCCTCTCCTCTACAGTTACCTGGCTGACCAGTGCTGGAATGGCGGCTGCATCTACCTGATCATGCTCCGGAGGATCAAGCGTAAAGCCCCTCTCCCTCCGTGCAATGGAAACGGCAACGCCACCATCACTGGTGGCAGCGGTGGCATCCAAGATGGCCGAAACTCCCTGCACCATAGGAGCAGCATGTCCTCCGAGCCTCCTGACAGCCTTCCGACGCAGACCGGTGGCAGCAAACGGACGCGAAAGTTTGGCATCATCGCCCGGTCGACGTTCAATCGTGATAGTAAAGAGCTGGGCCCTAAGAACGAGAGCTGGGACGATGGCGGTGGGGAAACGCTGGAGAACGGTTACCGTGGCCACGGAGACTCTGCGATCTCCATGGACACAAGGGTCACGCCCCCAGAGCCTAGTAGCTGCACAACTTCCATGGACACGCCCCCAGAGGAGGAGCCAAGAGAACCGAGGACTGTTCTGCCCCCTCTAGCGATCCCACATCATCTGCAGAACGGGGGAGGAACCGCCACCCTGCCGAATCGCTTCCACAGAGGACTGTCAGAACACAAGACAGAATCTCTCAGCAGTGATGCCTCCTGTCAGGTAAGACAGACAGAATCTCTCAGCAGTGATGCCTCCTGTCAGGTAAGACAGACAGAATCTCTCAGCAGTGATGCCTCCTGTCAGGTAAGACAGACAGAATCTCTCAGCAGTGACACCTCCTGTCAGGTAAGACAGACAGAATCTCTCAGCAGTGATGCCTCCTGTCAGGTAAGACAGACAGAATCTCTCAGCAGTGATGCCTCCTGTCAGGTAAGACAGACAGAATCTCTCAGCAGTGACACCTCCTGTCAGGTAAGACAGACAGAATCTCTCAGCAGTGATGCCTCCTGTCAGGTAAGACAGACAGACTCTCTCAGCAGTGACACCCCCTGTCAGGTTAGACACAGTATGTTATAGATACAGTATGTTAAGATACAGTATGTTATAGATACAGTATGTTATAGACACAGTATGTTATAGACACAGTATGTTATAGACACAGTATGTTATAGATACAGTATGTATTCCAGTCAAAAGTTTGGACACCTACTCATTCCAGGTTTTTTTTACATTGTAGAATAATAGTGAAGACATTGAAACTATGAAATAAGACATATAGAATCATGTAGTAAACAAAAAAGTGTTAAACAAATCAAAATATATATTTTATATTTGAGATTCTTCAAAGTAGCCACCCTTGCCTTGATGTCAGCTTTGCACACTTTTAACATTCTCTCAACCAGCTTCATGAGGTAGTCACCTGGAATGCATTTAAATGAACACGTGTGCCTTGTTAAAAGTTCATTTGCGGAATTTATTTCCACCTTAATGCATTTGAGCCAATCAGTTGTGTTGTGACAAGGTAGGAGTGGTATACAGAAGATAGCCCTATTTGGTAAAAGACCAAGTCCATATTATGGCAAGAACAGCTCAAATGAGGAAAGAGAAATGACAGTCCATTATTACTTTAAGACATGAAGGTCAGTCAATCCGGAAAATGTCATGAACTTTGAACGTTTCTTCAAGTGCAGTCTCGAAAACCATCAAGCCCTATGATGAAACTGTCTTTCATGAGGACCGTCACAGGAAAGGAAGACCCAGAGTTACCTCTGCTGCAGTGGATACATTCATTAGTTAACCGCACCTCATATTGCAACCCAAATAAATGCTTCACAGAGTTCAAGTAACAGACACATCTCAACATCAACTGTTCAGAGGAGACTGAGTGAATCAGGTCTTCAGGGTCGAATTGCTGAAAAGAAACCACTACTAAAGGACACCAATAATAAGAGACTTGCTTGGGCCAAGAAACACGAGTAATGGACATTAGACTGGTAGAAATCTGTCTTTTGGTCCAAATTCTTGATTAGTGGTTCCAACCGCTGTGTCTTTGTGAGACGCAGAGTAGGTGAACAGATGATCTCTGCATGTGTGGTTCCCACTGTGAAGCATGGAGGAGGAGGTGTGAGGGTGTGGGGGTGCTTTGCTTTGGTGTCACTATCAGTTATTTATTTAGAATTCAAGTCACACTTAACCAGTATGGCTACCACAGCATTCTGCAGCGGTACGTCATCCCATCTGGTTTGGGCTTAGTGGGACTATCATTTGTTTTCCAACAGGACAATGACCCAACACCCCTCCAGGTTGTATAAGGGCTATTTTACCAAGAAGGAGGGTGATGGAGTGCTGCATCAGATGACCTGGCCTGCACAATCACCTGACCTCAACCCAATTGAGATGGTTTTGGATGAGTTAGACCGCAGAGTGAAGGGAAAAGCAGCCAACAAGTGCTCAGCATATGTGGGAACTCCTTCAAGACTGTGGGAAGAGAATGCCAAGAGTTTGCAAAGCTGTCATCAAGGCAAAGGGTGTCTACTTTGAAGAATCTCAAATATAACATATTTTAATTTGTTTAACATTTTTTTTGCTTACTACATGATTCCATATGTGTTATTTCATAGTTTTGATGTCTTCACCATTATTCTACAATGTAGAAAATAGTTTAAAAAAATAAATAGAAACCCTTGCTTGAGTAGGTGTTCTAAAACTTTGGACTGGTGATGTGCATATATATATATATATACTGTACCATCCTGCACTCATCCTCTCATCAGCACTGAAAGAAGACAGTATGTAGCGGTCTCGTAAAGAAAGAGAGCCGTAGTTTGATCTTGGATGTGTGGTCGTCTCCATATGTTTCTGATGTAACTCACCCTGAGAGAGTCTCTCATCTCTGCTCTGTGTTAATCTGGCCTACCACGGTTTAGAATAGCCAGTTTGTTTCCAGCCCAGTGCAGATGTTCCCATGTGTCAGTGTTTTAGCCAATCAGAAGGGATATGTTCCCTTGTGCCAATGATTGAACCAATGAGACAGGCAGATGTTACCATGTGTCAGTGGTTTAGTCAATCAGAGGTTAGGCTTGAGGCCCTTTCAGGATCAGATTGCCCACTCTAACATTCTAAACTCAAAGGCCTCTGGTTTTAAAGGGCTGGCTGGATTAGAGCTTGAAGATGAAGCTTTTTGAAAGTACCAAAGTATACCAAAGCTGTGTAGCATCTGACATGAGAACCAAACTGAGGACAGAAACAGTAGTAATGAAAAAATGAGACAGTCTGGCCACACAGGCCATCTGTCTTAATCTCCATAAAATTCTCCACATGTTGAGTCACCTTTACTGGACAAATCTTTAACATCTCTCCAGAAATCCCACCTCCCTATGTACAGTACACTCATGAGTCATCCACAGCGACTAACCTCACCACAGACAATTGAGATCAATCCTAAACAAATAACACTACAGCAAGCTATGTTAACGCTAGTATCTTTTAATCATATTAGTATGAATCAGGTTGTGTTGGGATAGCGGCAATACACCTGAACATCCTGCATACCAGATGTTCCTGGTTGGGACGCTTCTGGTTGATCCAGACACTCTCTCCTATTAGGGGTAGGCCTAACATTAGCTAATCTCGTCCCTGTTAGGGGTAGCATTAGCAGATCTCTTCCCTGTTCGGTAACATTATCTAATCTCTTCCTTGTTAGGGGTAACATTATCTAATCTCTTCCATGTTAGGGGTAACATTATCTAATCTCTTCCCTGTTAGGGGTAACATTATCTAATCTCTTCCTTGTTAGGGGTAACATTATCTAATCTCTTCCTTGTTAGGGGTAACATTAGCTAATCTCTTCCCTGTTAGGGGTAACATTATCTAATCTCTTCCTTGTTAGGGGTAACATTATCTAATCTCTTCCTTGTTAGGGGTAACATTATCTAATCTCTTCCTTGTTAGGGGTAACATTATGTAATCTCTTCCCTGTTAGGGGTAACATTATCTAATCTCTTCCATGTTAGGGGTAACATTAGCTAATCTCTTCCCTGTTAGGGGTAACATTAGCTAATCTCTTCCATGTTTGGTAACATTATCTAATCTCTTCCCTGTTAGGGATAACATTAGCTAATCTCTTCCCTGTTAGGGGTAACATTAGCTAATCTCTTCCATGTTCGGTAACATTATCTAATCTCTTCCATGTTCGGTAACATTATCTAATCTCTTCCCTGTTAGGGATAACATTAGCTAATCTCTTCCCTGTTAGGGGTAACATTAGCTAATCTCTTCCATGTTCGGTAACATTATCTAATCTCGTCCCTGTTAGGGGTAACATTAGCTAATCTCTTCCCTGTTCGGTAACATTAGCTAATCTCTTCCCTGTTAGGGGTAACATTAGCTAATCTCTTCCCTGTTCGGTAACATTAGCTAATCTCTTCCCTGTTAGGGGTAACATTATCTAATCTCTTCCCTGTTAGGGGTAACATTATCTAATCTCTTCCCTGTTCGGTAACATTAGCTAATCTCTTCCCTGTTAGGGGTAACATTATCTAATCTCTTCCATGTTAGGGGTAACATTATCTAATCTCTTCCCTGTTAGGGGTAACATTATCTAATCTCTTCCCTGTTAGGGGTAACATTATCTAATCTCTTCCCTGTTAGGGTTAATATTATCTAATCTCTTCCCTGTTAGGGGTAACATTATCTAATCTCTTCCCTGTTAGGGGTAACATTATCTAATCTCTTCCATGTTAGGGGTAACATTATCTAATCTCTTCCCTGTTAGGGGTAACATTATCTAATCTCTTCCATGTTAGGGGTAACATTATCTAATCTCTTCCCTGTTAGGGGTAACATTATCTAATCTCTTCCCTGTTAGGGGTAACATTATCTAATCTCTTCCCTGTTAGGGGTAACATTATCTAATCTCTTCCATGTTAGGGGTAACATTATCTAATCTCTTCCCTGTTAGGGGTAACATTATCTAATCTCTTCCATGTTAGGGGTAACATTAGCTAATCTCTTCCATGTTCGGTAACATTATCTAATCTCTTCCCTGTTAGGGGTAACATTATCTAATCTCTTCCCTGTTAGGGGTAACATTATCTAATCTCTTCCCTGTTAGGGGTAACATTATCTAATCTCTTCCCTGTTAGGGGTAACATTATCTAATCTCTTCCCTGTTAGGGGTAACATTATCTAATCTCTTCCATGTTAGGGGTAACATTATCTAATCTCTTCCCTGTTAGGGTAACATTATCTAATCTCTTCCATGTTAGGGGTAACATTATCTAATCTCTTCCCTGTTAGGGGTAACATTATCTAATCTCTTCCCTGTTAGGGGTAACATTATCTAATCTCTTCCCTGTTAGGGGTAACATTATCTAATCTCTTCCATGTTAGGGGTAACATTATCTAATCTCTTCCCTGTTAGGGGTAACATTATCTAATCTCTTCCATGTTAGGGGTAACATTAGCTAATCTCTTCCATGTTCGGTAACATTATCTAATCTCTTCCCTGTTAGGGGTAACATTATCTAATCTCTTCCATGTTAGGGGTAACATTATCTAATCTCTTCCCTGTTAGGGGTAACATTATCTAATCTCTTCCATGTTAGGGGTAACATTATCTAATCTCTTCCCTGTTAGGGGTAACATTATCTAATCTCTTCCCTGTTAGGGGTAACATTATCTAATCTCTTCCCTGTTAGGGGTAACATTATCTAATCTCTTCCATGTTAGGGGTAACATTATCTAATCTCTTCCCTGTTAGGGGTAACATTATCTAATCTCTTCCATGTTAGGGGTAACATTAGCTAATCTCTTCCATGTTCGGTAACATTATCTAATCTCTTCCCTGTTAGGGGTAACATTATCTATTCTCTTCCCTGTTAGGGGTAACATTATCTAATCTCTTCCCTGTTAGGGGTAACATTATCTAATCTCTTCCCTGTTCGGTAACATTAGCTAATCTCTTCCCTGTTAGGGGTAACATTAGCTAATCTCTTCCCTGTTCGGTAACATTAGCTAATCTCTTCCCTGTTAGGGGTAACATTAGCTAATCTCTTCCCTGTTAGGGGTAACATTAGCTAATCTCTTCCATGTTCGGTAACATTATCTAATCTCTTCCCTGTTAGGGGTAACATTATCTAATCTCTTCCCTGTTAGGGGTAACATTATCTAATCTCTTCCATGTTAGGGGTAACATTAGCTAATCTCTTCCCTGTTAGGGGTAACATTATCTAATCTCTTCCCTGTTAGGGGTAACATTATCTAATCTCTTCCCTGTTAGGGGTAGCATTAGCAGATCTCTTCCCTGTTAGGGGTAACATTATCTAATCTCTTCCCTGTTAGGGGTAACATTATCTAATCTCTTCCCTGTTAGGGGTAACATTATCTAATCTCTTCCCTGTTAGGGGTAGCATTATCTAATCTCTTCCATGTTAGGGGTAGCATTATCTAATCTCTTCCCTGTTCGGTAACATTATCTAATCTCTTCCCTGTTAGGGGTAACATTATCTAATCTCTTCCCTGTTAGGGGTAACATTATCTAATCTCTTCCATGTTAGGGGTAACATTATCTAATCTCTTCCATGTTAGGGGTAACATTAGCTAATCTCTTCCCTGTTAGGGGTAACATTAGCTAATCTCTTCCATGTTCGGTAACATTATCTAATCTCTTCCCTGTTAGGGATAACATTAGCTAATCTCTTCCCTGTTAGGGGTAACATTAGCTAATCTCTTCCATGTTCGGTAACATTATCTAATCTCTTCCATGTTCGGTAACATTATCTAATCTCTTCCCTGTTAGGGATAACATTAGCTAATCTCTTCCCTGTTAGGGGTAACATTAGCTAATCTCTTCCATGTTCGGTAACATTATCTAATCTCGTCCCTGTTAGGGGTAACATTAGCTAATCTCTTCCCTGTTCGGTAACATTAGCTAATCTCTTCCCTGTTAGGGGTAACATTAGCTAATCTCTTCCCTGTTCGGTAACATTAGCTAATCTCTTCCCTGTTAGGGGTAACATTATCTAATCTCTTCCCTGTTAGGGGTAACATTATCTAATCTCTTCCCTGTTCGGTAACATTAGCTAATCTCTTCCCTGTTAGGGGTAACATTATCTAATCTCTTCCATGTTAGGGGTAACATTATCTAATCTCTTCCCTGTTAGGGGTAACATTATCTAATCTCTTCCCTGTTAGGGGTAACATTATCTAATCTCTTCCCTGTTAGGGGTAACATTAGCTAATCTCTTCCATGTTAGGGGTAACATTATCTAATCTCTTCCCTGTTAGGGGTAACATTATCTAATCTCTTCCATGTTAGGGGTAACATTATCTAATCTCTTCCCTGTTAGGGGTAACATTATCTAATCTCTTCCCTGTTAGGGGTAACATTATCTAATCTCTTCCCTGTTAGGGGTAACATTATCTAATCTCTTCCATGTTAGGGGTAACATTATCTAATCTCTTCCCTGTTAGGGGTAACATTATCTAATCTCTTCCATGTTAGGGTAACATTAGCTAATCTCTTCCATGTTCGGTAACATTATCTAATCTCTTCCTGTTAGGGGTAACATTATCTAATCTCTTCCCTGTTAGGGGTAACATTATCTAATCTCTTCCCTGTTAGGGGTAACATTATCTAATCTCTTCCCTGTTAGGGGTAACATTATCTAATCTCTTCCCTGTTAGGGGTAACATTATCTAATCTCTTCCATGTTAGGGGTAACATTATCTAATCTCTTCCCTGTTAGGGGTAACATTATCTAATCTCTTCCATGTTAGGGGTAACATTATCTAATCTCTTCCCTGTTAGGGGTAACATTATCTAATCTCTTCCCTGTTAGGGGTAACATTATCTAATCTCTTCCCTGTTAGGGGTAACATTATCTAATCTCTTCCATGTTAGGGGTAACATTATCTAATCTCTTCCCTGTTAGGGGTAACATTAGCTAATCTCTTCCCTGTTCGGTAACATTAGCTAATCTCTTCCCTGTTAGGGGTAACATTAGCTAATCTCTTCCCTGTTAGGGGTAACATTAGCTAATCTCTTCCATGTTCGGTAACATTATCTAATCTCTTCCCTGTTAGGGGTAACATTATCTAATCTCTTCCCTGTTAGGGGTAACATTATCTAATCTCTTCCATGTTAGGGGTAACATTAGCTAATCTCTTCCCTGTTAGGGGTAACATTATCTAATCTCTTCCCTGTTAGGGGTAACATTATCTAATCTCTTCCCTGTTAGGGGTAGCATTAGCAGATCTCTTCCCTGTTAGGGGTAACATGATCTAATCTCTTCCCTGTTAGGGGTAACATGATCTAATCTCTTCCCTGTTAGGGGTAACATGATCTAATCTCTTCCCTGTTAGGGGTAGCATTATCTAATCTCTTCCATGTTAGGGGTAGCATTATCTAATCTCTTCCCTGTTCGGTAACATTATCTAATCTCTTCCCTGTTAGGGGTAACATTATCTAATCTCTTCCCTGTTAGGGGTAACATTATCTAATCTCTTCCATGTTAGGGGTAACATTATCTAATCTCTTCCATGTTAGGGGTAACATTAGCTAATCTCTTCCCTGTTAGGGGTAACATTAGCTAATCTCTTCCATGTTCGGTAACATTATCTAATCTCTTCCCTGTTAGGGATAACATTAGCTAATCTCTTCCCTGTTAGGGGTAACATTAGCTAATCTCTTCCATGTTCGGTAACATTATCTAATCTCGTCCCTGTTAGGGGTAACATTAGCTAATCTCTTCCCTGTTCGGTAACATTAGCTAATCTCTTCCCTGTTAGGGGTAACATTAGCTAATCTCTTCCCTGTTCGGTAACATTAGCTAATCTCTTCCCTGTTAGGGGTAACATTATCTAATCTCTTCCCTGTTAGGGGTAACATTATCTAATCTCTTCCCTGTTAGGGGTAACATTATCTAATCTCTTCCCTGTTAGGGGTAACATTATCTAATCTCTTCCCTGTTCGGTAACATTAGCTAATCTCTTCCCTGTTAGGGGTAACATTAGCTAATCTCTTCCCTGTTCGGTAACATTAGCTAATCTCTTCCCTGTTAGGGGTAACATTAGCTAATCTCTTCCCTGTTAGGGGTAACATTAGCTAATCTCTTCCATGTTCGGTAACATTATCTAATCTCTTCCCTGTTAGGTGTAACATTATCTAATCTCTTCCCTGTTAGGGGTAACATTATCTAATCTCTTCCATGTTAGGGGTAACTTTAGCTAATCTCTTCCCTGTTAGGGGTAACATTATCTAATCTCTTCCCTGTTAGGGGTAACATGATCTAATCTCTTCCCTGTTAGGGGTAGCATTAGCAGATCTCTTCCCTGTTAGGGGTAACATTATCTAATCTCTTCCCTGTTAGGGGTAACATTATCTAATCTCTTCCCTGTTAGGGGTAACATTATCTAATCTCTTCCCTGTTAGGGGTAGCATTATCTAATCTCTTCCATGTTAGGGGTAGCATTATCTAATCTCTTCCCTGTTCGGTAACATTATCTAATCTCTTCCCTGTTAGGGGTAACATTATCTAATCTCTTCCCTGTTCGGTAACATTATCTAATCTCTTCCCTGTTAGGGGTAACATTATCTAATCTCTTCCCTGTTAGGGGTAACATTATCTAATCTCTTCCATGTTAGGGGTAACATTATCTAATCTCTTCCCTGTTAGGGGTAACATTATCTAATCTCTTCCCTGTTAGGGGTAACATTATCTAATCTCTTCCCTGTTAGGGGTAGCATTAGCAGATCTCTTCCCTGTTAGGGGTAACATTAGCTAATCTCTTCCATGTTCGGTAACATTATCTAATCTCTTCCCTGTTAGGGGTAACATTATCTAATCTCTTCCCTGTTAGGGGTAACATTATCTAATCTCTTCCATGTTAGGGGTAACATTAGCTAATCTCTTCCCTGTTAGGGGTAACATTATCTAATCTCTTCCCTGTTAGGGGTAACATTATCTAATCTCTTCCCTGTTAGGGGTAGCATTAGCAGATCTCTTCCCTGTTAGGGGTAACATTATCTAATCTCTTCCCTGTTAGGGGTAACATTATCTAATCTCTTCCCTGTTAGGGGTAACATTATCTAATCGCTTCCCTGTTAGGGGTAACATTAGCTAATCTCTTCCCTGTTCGGTAACATTAGCTAATCTCTTCCCTGTTAGGGGTAACATTATCTAATCTCTTCCCTGTTAGGGGTAACATTATCTAATCTCTTCCCTGTTCGGTAACATTAGCTAATCTCTTCCCTGTTAGGGGTAACATTATCTAATCTCTTCCCTGTTAGGGGTAACATTATCTAATCTCTTCCCTGTTAGGGGTAACATTATCTAATCTCTTCCATGTTAGGGGTAGCATTATCTAATCTCTTCCCTGTTCGGTAACATTATCTAATCTCTTCCCTGTTAGGGGTAACATTATCTAATCTCTTCCCTGTTCGGTAACATTATCTAATCTCTTCCCTGTTAGGGGTAACATTATCTAATCTCTTCCATGTTATGGGTAACATTAGCTAATCTCTTCCCTGTTAGGGGTAACATTATCTAATCTCTTCCCTGTTAGGGGTAACATTATCTAATCTCTTCCCTGTTAGGGGTAGCATTAGCAGATCTCTTCCCTGTTAGGGGTAACATTATCTAATCTATTCCCTGTTAGGGGTAACATTATCTAATCTCTTCCCTGTTAGGGGTAACATTATCTAATATCTTCCCTGTTAGGGGTAACATTAGCTAATCTCTTCCCTGTTAGGGGTAACATTATCTAATCTCTTCCCTGTTAGGGGTAAGATTATCTAATCTCTTCCCTGTTCGGTAACATTAGCTAATCTCTTCCCTGTTAGGGGTAACATTAGCTAATCTCTTCCCTGTTCGGTAACATTAGCTAATCTCTTCCCTGTTAGGGGTAACATTAGCTAATCTCTTCCCTGTTAGGGGTAACATTATCTAATCTCTTCCATGTTAGGGGTAACATTATCTAATATCTTCCCTGTTAGGGGTAACATTATCTAATCTCTTCCCTGTTAGGGGTAACATTATCTAATCTCTTCCCTGTTAGGGGTAACATTATCTAATCTCTTCCCTGTTCGGTAACATTAGCTAATCTCTTCCCTGTTAGGGGTAACATTAGCTAATCTCTTCCCTGTTCGGTAACATTAGCTAATCTCTTCCCTGTTAGGGGTAACATTAGCTAATGTCTTCCCTGTTAGGGGTAACATTATCTAATCTCTTCCATGTTAGGGGTAACATTATCTAATCTCTTCCCTGTTAGGGGTAACATTATCTAATCTCTTCCCTGTTAGGGGTAACATTATCTAATCTCTTCCCTGATCGGTAACATTAGCTAATCTCTTCCCTGTTAGGGGTAACATTATCTAATCTCTTCCCTGTTAGGGGTAACATTAGCTAATCTCTTCCCTGTTAGGGGTAACATTATCTAATCTCTTCCCTGTTAGGGGTAACATTAGCTAATCTCTTCCCTGTTCGGTAACATTAGCTAATCTCTTCCCTGTTAGGGGTAAAATTAGCTAATCTCTTCCCTGTTAGGGGTAACATTAGCTGAGAAAACAGACTACCTACAGTGGTAATTAGTGTTGTATAAGAACTGTCTGAGGAAACAGCAAGACAGCGTGGGATCTCACTGGGAGACACACAGGGATATGACTGACAGACTGTGACATGTCGGACATGTCGGAAGCCTGTATTACGATGCGAAGCCCGGGTCCAACTAATCAAGTGGTCTGTTCCAATCCTTAGGTAAACATCCTTCAGGACTTATGTCTGTTGTTTTGGTGTCAGACTCTTCCGATGTTAAGTTAACACCATTCAGTACTAGGAGAGGGCTAGCTGTTATGATGTTGTTTGAATTAAAGGTTTGGTAGAGGAGAGGACTAACTGTGTGGTTAGCGTAGGGAGAGGAGAGGACTAACTGCTGGGTTAGCGTTGGGAGAGGAGAGGACTAACTGCTGGGTTAGCGTTGGGAGAGGAGAGGACTAACTGCTGGGTTAGCGTTGGGAGAGGAGAGGACTAACTGTTGGGTTAGCGTAGGTGAGAGGAGAGGACTAACTGTTGGGTTAGCGTAGGGAGAGGAGAGGACTAACTGTGTGGTTAGCGTAGGGAGAGGAGAGGACTAACTGTGTGGTTAGCGTAGGGAGAAGAGAGGACTAACTGTGTGGTTAGCGTAGGGAGAAGAGAGGACTAACTGTGTGGTTAGCGTAGGGAGAAGAGAGGACTAACTGTGTGGTTAGCGTAGGGAGAAGAGAGGACTAACTGCTGGGTAAGCATTGGGAGAGGAGAGGGCTAACCTTTGGGTTAGCATTGGGAGAGGAGATGGCTAACCTTTGGGTTAGCATTTGGAGAGGAGAGGGCTAACCTTTGGGTTAGCATTGGGAGAGGAGAGGGCTAACCTTTGGGTTAGCATTGGGAGAGGAGAGGGCTAACCTTTGGGTTAGCATTTGGAGAGGAGAAGGCTAACTGTTGGGTTAGGGTTGGTAGAGGGTGTTGGGAGAGAACTAGCCCAGACAAGTCTCTCCTTGACAGGCTCACTGTCCTCAGGCGACCGCCTACCTACCTGTCATCATTCACAACACAACACCTTCGACAGGACAGGACAGGACTGGACAGTTGCTTAGTAATACCCCAATGCTCCCAGGGTGTGTGTCTCATCACTCACAATACTCTCAGGGTCTCTTCTCTTCACAAAACTTATACACAGGTCGGTTGTTTAGCAACAAAACCTACAGACGGGTTGGTTGGAGAAAATAAGCGACACCAGGAGGGGTTGAGACAATCACAAGGACAGGTTGAGACAAGGACAGGTGGAGACAATCACAAGGACAGGATGAGACAATCACAAGGACAGGAGGAGACAATCACAAGGACAGGAGGAGACAATCACAAGGACAGGTTGAGAGAATCACAAGGACAGGTGGAGACAATCACAAGGACAGGTGGAGACAATCACAAGGACAGGTGGAGACAATCACAAGGACAGGTGGAGACAATCACAAGGACAGGAGGAGACAATCACAAGGACAGGTGGAGACAATCACAAGGACAGGTGGAGACAATCACAAGGACAGGTTGAGACAATCACAAGGACAGGTGAAACTCATCAAAGTGTGACATATAAACTACTGGTGATAATATATCATTATATAAACTACTGGTGATAATATATCATTATATAAACTACTGGTAATAATATATCATTATATAAACTACTGGTGATAATATATCATTATATAAACTACTGGTGATAATATATCATTATATAAACTACTGGTGATAATATATCATTATATAAACTACTGGTGATAATATATCATTATATAATATATCATTATATAAACTACTGGTGATAATATATCATTATATAAACTACTGGTGATAATGGCGTGGGACTTGTGTGCGTCACAACTATCAGTGTCAACAAGGCTGGTATTGCTATTAATGAGGTAATAAATGTATAAATTACCTCTCACTCTCGCTCTGTCTCTCTTTCTATCTCCCTCTCTCCATTCCTATGTGATGATTTACCCTATGACTTCTAAACCAGGAACTAGGGAGATCCTTATTGTAATGGAATCCAGCCCAGGTTGAGTAGCTAGCACACAGGCATCAGGCCTGTCGTTATTATAATGGAATCCAGCCCAGGTTGAGTAGCTAGCACACAGGCATCAGGCCTGTCGTTATTGTAATGGAATCCAGCCCAGGTTGAGTAGCTAGCACACAGGCATCAGGCCTGTCGTTATTGTAATGGAATCCAGCCCAGGTTGAGTAGCTAGCACACAGGCATCAGGCCTGTCGTTATTATAATGGAATCCAGCCCAGGTTGAGTAGCTAGCACACAGGCATCAGGCCTGTCGTTATTATAATGGAATCCAGCCCAGGTTGAGTAGCTAGCACACAGGCATCAGGCCTGTCGTTATTATAATGGAATCCAGCCCAGGTTGAGTAGCTAGCACACAGGCATCAGGCCTGTCGTTATTATAATGGAATCCAGCCCAGGTTGAGTAGCTAGCACACAGGCATCAGGCCTGTCGTTATTATAATGGAATCCAGCCCAGGTTGAGTAGCTAGCACACAGGCATCAGGCCTGTCGTTATTATAATGGAATCCAGCCCAGGTTGAGTAGCTAGCACACATGCATCAGGCCTGTCATTATTGTAATGGTATCCAGCCCAGGTTGAGTAGCTAGCACACAGACATCAGGCCTGTCGTTATTATAATGGAATCCAGCCCAGGTTGAGTAGCTAGCACACACAGGCATCAGGCCTGTCATTATTGTAATGGAATCCAGCCCAGGTTGAGTAGCTAGCACACAGGCATCAGGCCTGTCGTTATTATAATGGAATCCAGCCCAGGTTGAGTAGCTAGCACACAGGCATCAGGCCTGTCGCTATTATAATGGAATCCAGCCCAGGTAGAGTAGCTAGCACACAGGCATCAGGCCTGTCGTTATTATAATGGAATCCAGCCCAGGTTGAGTAGCTAGCACACATGCATCAGGCCTGTCATTATTGTAATGGTATCCAGCCCAGGTTGAGTAGCTAGCACACAGACATCAGGCCTGTCGTTATTATAATGGAATCCAGCCCAGGTTGAGTAGCTAGCACACAGGCATCAGGCCTGTCATTATTGTAATGGAATCCAGCCCAGGTTGAGTAGCTAGCACACAGGCATCAGGCCTGTCGTTATTATAATGGAATCCAGCCCAGGTTGAGTAGCTAGCACACAGGCATCAGGCCTGTCGCTATTATAATGGAATCCAGCCCAGGTAGAGTAGCTAGCACACAGGCATCAGGCCTGTCGTTATTATAATGGAATCCAGCCCAGACTGAACATATGGTAGTGCTTTAAATTTTAATCACTTCAATCCCCTTAGAGGGTTGGCAATTGTCTTTTCTGGGGCAGCTACATCGTGTGTGTGTGCATGTGTATGTGTGTGTGTGTGTGTGTGTGTGTGTGTGTCTGTGTGTGTGTGTACAAGTTGTCAAAGTTGTCAAAGACAGGTGCCTCTAAGGATCACTCAGATTATATTTATAGAATATCTACAGAGGAGGATGGAGGATGAGGAGGAGAGAGGAGGATGAGGGGAAGAATAAGTGGAGGAGGAGAGAAGAGGAGGGAGGAGAGAGGATGAGGAGGAGAGAGAGGGGAGAGGAGTAGGAGGGTAAGAATAAGAAGAAGAGGAGGGGAGAAGAGGAGGCATTTTTGACCAAACTCCAAACCTCTCAGCAGAATGAGGAGGAGAGAAAGGAGGAGGGAGGAAAGAGGAGGATGAGAGAGAAGTTGGAGGGGAATAATAAGAAGAGGAGGTGAGAAGAGGATGGAGGAGGAGAGAAGAGGCAGTGTTGACCAAACTCCACACCTCTTAGCAGGATGAGGAGGAGAGAACGGAGGAGGATGAGAGAGAAGTTGGAGGGGAATAATAAGAAGAGGAGGTGAGAAGAGGATGGAGGAGGAGAGAGCAGGCAGTGTTGACCAAACTCCACACCTCTTAGCAGGATGAGGAGGAGAGAACAGAGGAGGATGAGAGAGAAGTTGGAGGGGAATAATAAGAAGAGGAGGTGAGAAGAGGATGGAGGAGGAGAGAGCAGGCAGTGTTGATCAAACTCCACACCTCTTAGCAGGATGAGGAGGAGAGAAAGGAGGAGGGAGGAAAGAGGAGGAGGAGAGAGAAGTTGGAGGGGAATAATAAGAAGAGGAGGTGAGAAGAGGATGGAGGAGGAGAGAGCAGGCAGTGTTGACCAAACTCCACACCTCTTAGCAGGATGAGGAGGAGAGAACAGAGGAGGATGAGAGAGAAGTTGGAGGGGAATAATAAGAAGAGGAGGTGAGAAGAGGATGGAGGAGGAGAGAGCAGGCAGTGTTGATCAAACTCCACACCTCTTAGCAGGATGAGGAGGAGAGAAAGGAGGAGGGAGGAAAGAGGAGGATGAGAGAGAAGTTGGAGGGGAATAATAAGAAGAGGAGGTGAGAAGAGGATGGAGGAGGAGAGAGCAGGCAGTGTTGATCAAACTCCACACCTCTTAGCAGGATGAGGAGGAGAGAAAGGAGGAGGGAGGAAAGAGGAGGATGAGAGAGAAGTTGGAGGGGAATAATAAGAAGAGGAGGCGAGAAGAGGATGGAGGAGGAGAGAGGAGGCAGTGTTGATCAAACTCCACACGTCTCATGAGGATGGAACACACAACCTTCTCTTTCTAGCGTCTTCCTAACGCCCGACAGTTGGAATAGTCTTGACTTTAATTAAACACCTCAATGGACTGTTTTCTAATGGGTGATTTGAGTTTAACTGTCAAAAACAATGAATTTGTTGAACTATAAAAATAGTTTTTTTTACATTTGAAAAACATAAATTAATTGTCAGAACAATATTTTTTATAGATAGATAACATCTCTTTATTTCAGAGGACAGTTGTTTTTTTTGGAACTGTGTCTCCTGCATAGTCTTGAAACATCAATATAGACTGAAATAGTTTGGGTACATGTATATATTCAGTAATAATAGATCTGAATGTCTGAAAAACTCAGTCCTTAATCTGTCATGGATCTAACACTCCCAAAGACTCCAGCAGCATCTGCAGTATTGAGGTGTAGAACTACTGGTGCACCACTATTACTGTCTAAACCCCTTGTCTCAACCCCTTGTCTAAACCCCTGTCTCAACCCCTGTCTACGCCCCTTGTCTAAACCCCTTGTCTCAACCCCTGTCTCAACCCCTTGTCTAAACCCCTGTCTCAACCCCTGTCTACGCCCCTTGTCTAAACCCCTTGTCTAAACCCCTGTCTCAACCCCTGTCTCAACCCCTTGTCTAACCCCCTTGTCTCAACCCCTGTCTAAACCCCTGTCTCAACCCCTTGTCTCAACCCCTGTCTAAACCCCTTGTCTCAACCCCTTGTCTCAACCCCTTGTCTCAACCCCTTGTCTAAACCCCTGCCTAAACCCCTGTCTTAACCCCTTGTCTCAACCTCTTGTCTAAACCCCTTGTCTAAACCCCTTGTCTCAACCCCTGTCTAAACCCCTGTCTCAACCCCTGTCTCAACCCCTTGTCTCAACCCCTGTCTAAACCCCTTGTCTCAACCTCTTGTCTCAACCTCTTGTCTCAACCCCTTGTCTCAACCCCTGTCTAAACCCCTGTCTCAACCCCTTGTCTCAACCTCTTGTCTCAACCCCTTGTCTCAACCCCTGTCTAAACCCCTGTCTCAACCCCTTGTCTCAACCCCTTGTCTCAACCTCTTGTCTCAACCCCTTGTCTAAACCCCTGTCTCAACCCCTGTCTCAACCCCCTGTCTAAACCCCTTGTCTCAACCGCTTGTCTCAACCCCTGTCTCAACCCCTGTCTCAACCCCTGTCTAAACCCCTTGTCTCAACCCCTGTCTAAACCCCTTGTCTCAACCCCTTGTCTCAACCCCTGTCTCAACCCCTGTCTCAACCCCTGTCTAAACCCCTTGTCTCAACCCCTTGTCTCAACCCCTGTCTCAACCCCTGTCTCAACCCCTTGTCTAAACCCCTTGTCTCAACCCCTGTCTAAACCACTTGTCTCAACCCCTTGTCTCAACCCCTTGTCTAAACCCCTGTCTCAACCCCTGTCTAAACCCCTTGTCTCAACCCCTTGTGTAAACCCCTTGTCTCAACCCCTTGTCTAAACCCCTTGTCTCAACCCCTGTCTAAACCACTTGTCTCAACCCCTTGTCTAAACCCCTTGTCTAAACCCCTTGTCTCAACCCCCTGTCTAAACCCTGTCTCAACCCCTGTCTCAACCCCTTGTCTCAACCTCTTGTCTCAACCTCTTGTCTCAACCCCTTGTCTCAACCCCTGTCTCAACCCCTGTCTAAACCCCTGTCTCAACCCCTGTCTAAACCCCTTGTCTCAACCCCTTGTCTAAACCCCTTGTCTCAACCCCTGTCTAAACCCCTTGTCTCAACCCCTTGTCTAAACCCCTTGTCTCAACCCCTTGTCTCAACCTCTTGTCTAAACCCCTTGTCTAAACCCCTTGTCTCAACCCCTGTCTAAACCCCTGTCTCAACCCCTGTCTCAACCCCTTGTCTCAACCCCTGTCTAAACCCCTTGTCTCAACCTCTTGTCTCAACCTCTTGTCTCAACCCCTTGTCTCAACCCCTGTCTAAACCCCTGTCTCAACCCCTTGTCTCAACCTCTTGTCTCAACCCCTTGTCTCAACCCCTGTCTAAACCCCTGTCTCAACCCCTTGTCTCAACCCCTTGTCTCAACCTCTTGTCTCAACCCCTTGTCTAAACCCCTGTCTCAACCCCTGTCTCAACCCCCTGTCTAAACCCCTTGTCTCAACCGCTTGTCTCAACCCCTGTCTCAACCCCTGTCTCAACCCCCTGTCTAAACCCCTTGTCTCAACCCCTGTCTAAACCCCTTGTCTCAACCCCTTGTCTCAACCCCTGTCTCAACCCCTGTCTCAACCCCCTGTCTAAACCCCTTGTCTCAACCCCTTGTCTCAACCCCTGTCTCAACCCCTGTCTCAACCCCTTGTCTAAACCCCTTGTCTCAACCCCTGTCTAAACCACTTGTCTCAACCCCTTGTCTCAACCCCTTGTCTAAACCCCTGTCTCAACCCCTGTCTAAACCCCTTGTCTCAACCCCTTGTGTAAACCCCTTGTCTCAACCCCTTGTCTAAACCCCTTGTCTCAACCCCTGTCTAAACCACTTGTCTCAACCCCTTGTCTAAACCCCTTGTCTAAACCCCTTGTCTCAACCCCTGTCTAAACCCCTGTCTCAACCCCTGTCTCAACCCCTTGTCTCAACCTCTTGTCTCAACCTCTTGTCTCAACCCCTTGTCTCAACCCCTGTCTCAACCCCTGTCTAAACCCCTGTCTCAACCCCTGTCTAAACCCCTTGTCTCAACCCCTTGTCTAAACCCCTTGTCTCAACCCCTGTCTAAACCCCTTGTCTCAACCCCTTGTCTAAACCCCTTGTCTCAACCCCTTGTCTCAACCCCTGTCTAAACCCCTTGTCTCAACCCCTGTCTCAACCCCTGTCTCAACCCCTGTCTAAACCCCTTGTCTAAACCCCTTGTCTCAACCCCTTGTTTCAACCCCTGTCTCAACCCCTGTCTAAACCCCTTGTCTAAACCCCTTGTCTCAACCCCTGTCTCAACCCCTTGTCTCAACCCCTGTCTAAACCCCTGTCTCAACCCCTGTCTAAACCCCTTGTCTAAACCCCTTGTCTCAACCCCTGTCTCAACCCCTGTCTCAACCCCTGTCTCAACCCCTTGTCTCAACCTCTTGTCTCAACCCCTTGTCTCAACCCCTGTCTAAACCCCTTGTCTCAACCCCTTGTCTCAACCCCTGTCAACCCCCTGTCTAAACCCCTTGTCTCAACCCCTGTCTAAACCCCTTGTCTCAACCCCTTATCTCAACCCCTTGTCTAAACCCCTTATCTCAACCCCTTGTCTAAACCCCTTGTCTCAACCTCTTGTCTAAACCCCTTGTCTCAACCCCTTGTCTAAACCCCTTATCTCAACCCCTTGTCTAAACCCCTTGTCTCAACCCCCTGTCTAAACCCCTGTCTCAACCCCTGTCTAAACCCCTTGTCTCAACCCCTTGTCTAAACCCCTTGTCTCAACCCCCTGTCTAAACCCCCGACTCAACCCCTTGTCTAAACCCTTGTCTCAACCCCTTGTCTAAACCCCTTGTCTCAACCCCTTGTCTAAACCCCTTGTCTCAACCCCTTGTATTACATGGAGCTTGTTCTTGTGATATACAGTATTAGTGAGTGTGACTGCCTTCAACACTGCAACCATGACCCTAACTCTGTGTCCTCCAGCCTAGAGAGGCCAGTCGTATCAACCATGACCCTAACTCTGTGTCCTCCAGCCTAGAGAGGCCAGTCGTATCAACCATGACCCTAACTCTGTGTCCTCCAGCCTAGAGAGGCCAGTCGTATCAACCATGACCCTAACTCTGTGTCCTCCAGCCTAGAGAGGCCAGTCGTATCAACCATGACCCTAACTCTGTGTCCTCCAGCCTAGAGAGGCCAGTCGTATCAACCATGACCCTAACTCTGTGTCCTCCAGCCTAGAGAGGCCAGTCGTATCAACCATGACCCTAACTCTGTCCTCCAGCCTAGAGAGGCCAGTCGTATCAACCATGACCCTAACTCTGTGTCCTCCAGCCTAGAGAGGCCAGTCGTATCAACCATGACCCTAACTCTGTGTCCTCCAGCCTAGAGAGGCCAGTCGTATCAACCATGACCCTAACTCTGTGTCCTCCAGCCTAGAGAGGCCAGTCGTATCAACCATGACCCTAACTCTGTGTCCTCCAGCCTAGAGAGGCCAGTCGTATCAACCATGACCCTAACTCTGTGTCCTCCAGCCTAGAGAGGCCAGTCGTATCAACCATGACCCTAACTCTGTGTCCTCCAGCCTAGAGAGGCCAGTCGTATCAACCATGACCCTAACTCTGTGTCCTCCAGCCCAGAGAGGCCAGTCGTATCAACCATGACCCTAACCCTGTGTCTTGTCTGTGTCCTCCAGCCCAGAGAGGCCAGTCGTATCAACCATGACCCTAACCCTGTGTCTTGTCTGTGTCCTCCAGCCCAGAGAGGCCAGTCGTATCAACCATGACCCTAACCCTGTGTCTTGTCTGTGACCTCCAGCCCAGAGAGGGGAGTCGTATCTGGAAGATGCACATGGTGAAAGGTCAGGAGGGTCTGGGCATCCAGATTACGGGAGGACGAGGGTCCAAGCGCTCCCCGCACGGCATCATCATAGCGCACGTAGAGGAGGGAGGCGCCACACAGAGGTAAGATATACACATACACACACACACACACACACACACAGTACACATTTGATACTGTATGCCCACACAGGTGCATACCTGGAGATAAGACAACTACCTGGAGATAAGACAACACTTTTGCAATTTGAGAGATGTGTGTGTATTCTTATAGGTATGTAGAGTGATGGTGTCCTCTCAACCAGTCACATGGTGTCTGAATCCTGTCAACCAGTCACATGGTGTCTGAGTCCTCTCAACCAGTCACATGGTGTCTGAGTCCTCTCAACCAGTCACATGGTGTCTGAGTCCTCTCAACCAGTCACATGGTGTCTGAGTCCTCTCAACCAGTCACATGGTGTCTGAGTCCTCTCAACCAGCCACATGGTGGCTGAGTGCTCTCAACCAGTCACATGGCTTGGTGTCTGAGTCCTCTCAACCAGTCACATGGTGTCTGATTCCTCTCAACCAGTCACATGGTGTCTGAGTCCTCTCAACCAGTCACATGGTGTCTGAGTCCTCTCAACCAGTCACATGGTGTCTGAGTCCTCTCAACCAGTCACATGGTGTCTGAGTCCTCTCAACCAGTCACATGGTGTCTGAGTCCTCTCAACCAGTTACATGGTGTCTGAGTCCTCTCAACCAGTCACATGACTTGGTGTCTGAGTCCTCTCAACCAGTCACATGGTGTCTGAGTGCTCTCTACCAGTCACATGGTGTCTGAGTCCTCTCAACCAGTCACATGGTGTCTGAGTCCTCTCAACCAGTCACATGATGTCTGAGTCCTCTCAACCAGTCACATGGTGTCTGAGTCCTCTCAACCAGTCACAGGGTGTCTGAGTCCTCTCAACCAGTCACATGGTGTCTGAGTCCTCTCAACCAGTCACATGGTGTCTGAGTCCTGTCAACCAGTCACATGGTGTCTGAGTCCTGTCAACCAGTCACATGGTGTCTGAGTCCTCTCAACCAGCATAATGTATCTTTAAAAGACACACTCCTGTCTGAGCCTTGGCCAATAGGAAATCATGTAAAACGTCTTGTGACCACGTCTGCTTTAGGCACACTGCTTCTAATACTCTCATGTCTGAATGTGAAAAGGGGAGAATGGCTGTGTTTTAGTGGTCAGCTATGAACTACAATACGGCCAGGAAGTGTCAGCTATGAACTACAATACGGCCAGGAAGTGTCAGCTATGAACTACAATACGGCCAGGAAGTGTTTAACGAGGTTGTTTGTCAGTAAATTGGGGCGTTCCACAAAAAGAGCGCCTTTTGAGTCCCTTCAAAATTTGAAAAAGCGTGTTATATTAGATGAAGCGCCCTTTAACATAGACTACATGGATAATTGTCAGGATAGCTAGGAGTGGTGGGGGTGGAGTCAAGCGCAGAGAGCAAAGTTCCAAATGAGAATGTTTATTCCAAAATATGGGTCAAGCCAGAAAACCACAGGCACAGGAACGAAAACAAACCGAATAGCAACAAACCACGAACCTCCACTGACAGAACAATAAACAAGTCCGCACAAAAGCAGGCGGGCCCCGAAGGCTTAAATAGCCCTGAATTAACGACAAACAAGAAACAGGTGAAACCAATCTAGACAAACCCAACAGAAAAGGAATCGGTGGCAGCTACTAGACCGGTGACGACGACCGCCGAGCGCCCGCCCGAACAGGAAGAGGAAGTCGTGACAATAATACAATAAATTCATTTTTAATAAATAATAATAAATAAATAAAGACTCACTAATGTGCCAAAATTCAGCATTTTTTTGACATGTCCCTCTGTCAACCCTGTGTCACTTCTAGGAAGATTTCATCTTCACTTAACCCAAAAAATGTCTCCTGAGTTTCACCATCATTGTAAACTCTAGTTGTTGTGTTGCCTTGACGAAGTCATTTCCTGCGATCATTATTTACTTCCTGTGATTAGTGATTTATTTATTTACCTCCGTCCCTCATTCTAAAGGTCAACCATGTCACGTGAACTGAACTCTTGTTTTAATATAGTTAATATTTTCTTTCAAAAATAGACATTGAATATCTAATAGTCAAATCCTAGTGTAAAAGCAGGTGAGCTGGTTCTACTGTTTTGGGTCGTGTTCTGGTGGTTTTGTAGCGGATTAACCCTGTTTCCAATAGATAGACAGGCTAGAAAATATATATATATATTTTTTTGTTTTGCCACTCTCTGTTGCACACAACAAGCTTCCATTCCCCCTCAACAAGCTTCCATTCCCCCACGACAAGCTTCCATTCCCCCACGACAAGCTTCCATTCCCCCTCAACAAGCTTCCATTCCCCCTCGACAAGCTTCCATTCCCCCTCAACAAGCTTCCATTCCCCCTCAACAAGCTTCCATTCCCCCTCAACAAGCTTCCATTCCCCCTCAACAAGCTTCCATTCCCCCTCAACAAGCTTCCATTCCCCCGACAAGCTTCCATTCCCCCTCGACAAGCTTCCATTCCCCACGACAAGCGTCCATTCCCCAACGACAAGCTTCCATTCCCCAACGACAAGCTTCCATTCCCCACGACAACCTTCCATTCCCCCACGACAAGCTTCCATTCCCCACGACAAGCTTCCATTCCCCACAACAAGCTTCCATTCCCCCTCAACAAGCTTCCATTCCCCACAACAAGCTTCCATTCCCCACAACAAGCTTCCACTCCCCACAACAAGCTTCCATTCCCCACAACAAGCTTCCATTCCCCCTCAACAAGCTTCCATTCCCCCTCAACAAGCTTCCATTCCCCTCAACAAGCTTCCATTCCCCCTCAACAAGCTTCCATTCCCCCTCAACAAGCTTCCATTCCCCACAACAAGCTTCCATTCCCCCTCAACAAGCTTCCATTCCCCCTCAACAAGCTTCCATTCCCCCTCAACAAGCTTCCATTCCCCCTCAACAAGCTTCCATTCCCCCACAACAAGCTTCCATTCCCCCTCGACAAGCTTCCATTCCCCCACGACAACCGTCCATTCCCCAACGACAAGCTTCCATTCCCCAACGACAAGCTTCCATTCCCCCACGACAACCTTCCATTCCCCCACGACAAGCTTCCATTCCCCCACGACAAGCTTCCATTCCCCCACAACAAGCTTCCATTCCCCTCAACAAGCTTCCATTCCCCCACAACAAGCTTCCATTCCCCACAACAAGCTTCCACTCCCCACAACAAGCTTCCATTCCCCCACAACAAGCTTCCATTCCCCCTCAACAAGCTTCCATTCCCCCTCAACAAGCTTCCATTCCCCCTCAACAAGCTTCCATTCCCCCACAACAAGCTTCCATTCCCCCTCGACAAGCTTCCATTCCCCCACGACAACCGTCCATTCCCCAACGACAAGCTTCCATTCCCCAACGACAAGCTTCCATTCCCCCACGACAACCTTCCATTCCCCCACGACAAGCTTCCATTCCCCCACGACAAGCTTCCATTCCCCACAACAAGCTTCCATTCCCCTCAACAAGCTTCCATTCCCCCACAACAAGCTTCCATTCCCCACAACAAGCTTCCATTCCCCCACAACAAGCTTCCATTCCCTCAACAAGCTTCCATTCCCCCACAACAAGCTTCCATTCCCCCACAACAAGCTTCCACTCCCCACAACAAGCTTCCATTCCCCACAACAAGCTTCCATTCCCCCTCAACAAGCTTCCATTCCCCCTCAACAAGCTTCCATTCCCCCTCAACAAGCTTCCATTCCCCCACGACAAGCTTCCATTCCCCCTCAACAAGCTTCCATTCCCCACAACAAGCTTCCATTCCCCTCAACAAGCTTCCATTCCCCTCAACAAGCTTCCATTCCCCCTCAACAAGCTTCCATTCCCCCTCAACAAGCTTCCATTCCCCACAACAAGCTTCCATTCCCCCTCAACAAGCTTCCATTCCCCCACGACAACCGTCCATTCCCCAACGACAAGCTTCCATTCCCCAACGACAAGCTTCCATTCCCCACGACAACCTTCCATTCCCCCACGACAAGCTTCCATTCCCCCACAACAAGCTTCCATTCCCCCACAACAAGCTTCCATTCCCCCACAACAAGCTTCCACTCCCCCACAACAAGCTTCCATTCCCCACAACAAGCATCCATTCCCCTCAACAAGCTTCCATTCCCCCTCAACAAGCTTCCATTCCCCCTCAACAAGCTTCCATTTCCCCACAACAAGCTTCCATTCCCCCTCAACAAGCTTCCATTCCCCCTCAACAAGCTTCCATTCCCCCTCAACAAGCTTCCATTCCCCCACAACAAGCTTCCATTCCCCACAACAAGCTTCCACTCCCCACAACAAGCTTCCATTCCCCACAACAAGCTTCCATTCCCCCTCAACAAGCTTCCATTCCCCCTCAACAAGCTTCCATTCCCCCTCAACAAGCTTCCATTCCCCTCAACAAGCTTCCATTCCCCCACAACAAGCTTCCATTCCACCTCAACAAGCTTCCATTCCCCACAACAAGCTTCCATTCCCCCTCAACAAGCTTCCATTCCCCTCAACAAGCTTCCATTCCCCTCAACAAGCTTCCATTCCCCCACAACAAGCTGCCATTCCCCCTCAACAAGCTTCCATTCCCCACAACAAGCTTCCATTCCCCCTCAACAAGCTTCCATTCCCCCTCAACAAGCTTCCATTCCCCCTCAACAAGCTTCCATTCCCCCTCAACAAGCTTCCATTCCCCCACAACAAGCTTCCATTCCACCTCAACAAGCTTCCATTCCCCCACAACAAGCTTCCATTCCCCCTCAACAAGCTTCCATTCCCCCTCAACAAGCTTCCATTCCCCCTCAACAAGCGTCCATTCCCCAACGACAAGCTTCCATTCCCAACGACAAGCTTCCATTCCCCCACGACAAGCTTCCATTCCCCACAACAAGCTTCCATTCCCCACAACAAGCTTCCATTCCCCCTCAACAAGCTTCCATTCCCCACAACAAGCTTCCATTCCCCACAACAAGCTTCCACTCCCCCACAACAAGCTTCCATTCCCCACAACAAGCTTCCATTCCCCTCAACAAGCTTCCATTCCCCCTCAACAAGCTTCCATTCCCCCTCAACAAGCTTCCATTCCCCCTCAACAAGCTTCCATTCCCCCTCAACAAGCTTCCATTCCCCCTCAACAAGCTTCCATTCCCCCACGACAAGCTTCCATTCCCCCTCGACAAGCTTCCATTCCCCCCACGACAAGCGTCCATTCCCCAACGACAAGCTTCCATTCCCCAACGACAAGCTTCCATTCCCCCACGACAACCTTCCATTCCCCCACGACAAGCTTCCATTCCCCACGACAAGCTTCCATTCCCCCACAACAAGCTTCCATTCCCCCTCAACAAGCTTCCATTCCCCCACAACAAGCTTCCATTCCCCACAACAAGCTTCCACTCCCCACAACAAGCTTCCATTCCCCCACAACAAGCTTCCATTCCCCCTCAACAAGCTTCCATTCCCCCTCAACAAGCTTCCATTCCCCCTCAACAAGCTTCCATTCCCCCTCAACAAGCTTCCATTCCCCCTCAACAAGCTTCCATTCCCCCAACAAGCTTCCATTCCCCCTCAACAAGCTTCCATTCCCCTCAACAAGCTTCCATTCCCCCTCAACAAGCTTCCATTCCCCCTCAACAAGCTTCCATTCCCCCACAACAAGCTTCCATTCCCCCTCGACAAGCTTCCATTCCCCACGACAACCGTACATTCCCCAACGACAAGCTTCCATTCCCCAACGACAAGCTTCCATTCCCCCACGACAACCTTCCATTCCCCACGACAAGCTTCCATTCCCCCACAACAAGCTTCCATTCCCCCTCAACAAGCTTCCATTCCCCACAACAAGCTTCCATTCCCCCTCAACAAGCTTCCATTCCCCTCAACAAGCTTCCATTCCCCCTCAACAAGCTTCCATTCCCCCTCAACAAGCTTCCATTCCCCCACAACAAGCTTCCATTCCTCCACAACAAGCTTCCATTCATGAGGGGATTTATTGATGGTGAAATCGTCAACCCTGTTTACGGTCAACCCTGTGTACGGTCAACCCTGTTACAGTCAACTCTGTTACGGTCAACCCTGTTACGGTCAACCCTGTTACGGTCAACCCTGTTACGGTCAACCCTGTTTACCGTCAACCCTGTTTACCGTCAACCCTGTTTACGGTCAACCCTGTTACCGCAACCCTGTTACGGTCAACCCTGTTACGGTCAAGCCTGTTTACGGTCACCCCTGTTACGGTCAACCCTGTTACGGTCAACCCTGTTACGGTCAACCCTGTTACGGTCAACCCTGTTACCTCAACCCTGTTACGGTCAACCCTGTTACTGTCAACCCTGTTACGGTCAACCCTGTTTACCGTCAACCATGTTTACGGTCAACCCTGTTTACGGTCAACCCTGTTACGGTCAACCCTGTTACGGTCAACCCTGTGTACCGTCAACCCTGTTTACGGTCAACCCTGTTACCGCAACCCTGTTACGGTCAACCCTGTTACGGTCAAGCCTGTTACGGTCAACCCTGTTACCTCAACCCTGTTACGGTCAACCCTGTTACTGTCAACCCTGTTACGGTCAACCCTGTTTACCGTCAACCCTGTTTACAGTCAACCCTGTTACGGTCAACCCTGTTACGGTCAACCCTGTTACAGTCAACCCTGTTACGGTCAACCCTGTTACGGTCAACCCTGTTACGGTCAACCCTGTTACGGTCAACCCTTGTTACGGTCAACCCTGTTACAGTCAACCCTGTTACGGTCAACCCTGTTACGGTCAACCCTGTTACGGTCAACCCTGTTACGGTCAACCCTGTTACAGTCAACCCTGTTACGGTCAACCCTGTTACGGTCAACCCTGTTACAGTCAACCCTGTTACAGTCAACCCTGTTACGGTCAACCCTGTTACGGTCAACCCTGTTACGGTCAACCCTGTTACAGTCAACCCTGTTACTGTCAACCCTGTTTACCGTCAACCCTGTTACTGTCAACCCTGTTTACGGTCAACCCTGTTTACGGTCAACCCTGTTACGGTCAACCCTGTTTACGGTCAACCCTGTTTACGGTCAACCCTGTTACTGTCAACCCTGTTTACCGTCAACCCTGTTTACGGTCAACCCTGTTACCGCAACCCTGTTACGGTCAACCCTGTTACGGTCAACCCTGTTACGGTCAACCCTGTTACGGTCAACCCTGTTACATTTTTTACACTAGTTAATTTAGTAAATATTTTCTAAACTCTATTTCTGGAACTGTATTGCTGGTTAATAAGGGCTTGTAAGTAACCGTTTCACAGTAAGGTCTACCTACACCTGTTGTGTTCGGGGCACAAGTGACAAATAAAATAGGATTTGATTTTGAGTTGGAGTGCTGATTTTAGGATTAGTTTTGCCTTTATTAATACAAAGGAGATCCCAGAGTTGTCACATTTGACGCCTGTTCCCATCAGGTAAGAGACTACAGAGTTCTCACATTTGACGCCTGTTCCCATCAGGCAAGAGACTACAGAGTTGTCACATTCGACGCCTGTTCCCATCAGGCAAGAGACTACAGAGTTGTCACATTCGACGCCTGTTCCCATCAGGCAAGAGACTACAGAGTTGTAACATTAGACGCCTGTTCCCATCAGGTAGGACACTACAGAGTTGTCACATTCGACCCCTTTTCCCATCAGCACAGATTTGGGTCTGCCCTGTAGTATAGACATGATATTACTAGTACTACTACTACTACTACTCCTATATAAGAAAGGAGTCCACCCGGACTTACTCGGGGGCTTGCTTACTCTGGGGGGGAATGATTCCTGCAAATATTATATTTTCTGTGCGCTCATAACCCCATGTGTATTTGTGAGTATATGTGTTTGGGTGTGCGTGTGTGTGAGTGCATTTGTGCGGGTGTGTAAGTACTTGTGTGCGAGTGCGTGTGTGTGCTGTCTCTATCTGATCTTAATAACAGAGGCCAACTCTTTCTTTGTTCTCCTCACTGTCCGTTCTGCTTAATATCTTTCCAGCTTTGTGAGGGAACCCCCCCCACACACACACACATAGCCATACACACACACACACACACACACACACACACACACATAGCCATACACACACACACACACATAGCCATACACACACACACACATAGCCATACACACACACACACATAGCCATACACACACACACAGCCATACACACACACACACACACACACACACACGCAGCCATACACACACACATAGCCATACACACACACACACACACACACACACACACACACACACACACACACACACACAGACATAGCCACACACATAGCCATACACACACACACACACACACACACACATAGCCACACACACACACACAGACATAGACATAGACATACACACACATACACATAGCCACACACATAGACATAGACATAGACATACACACACATACACATAGCCACACACATAGACATAGACACACACATAGACATAGCCACACACACACACATAGACATAGCCACACACACACACATAGCCACACACATAGACATAGCCACACACATAGACATAGCCATACACACAGACATAGCCACACACATAGACATAGCCACACACATAGACATAGCCACACACACACACACATAGACATAGCCACACACACACACATAGACATAGCCACACACATAGACATAGCCATACACATAGACATAGCCATACACATAGCCACACACACACACACATAGACATAGCCACACACATAGACATAGCCACACACATAGACATAGCCACACACATAGACATAGCCATACACATAGACATAGCCATACACATAGCCACACACACACACACATAGACATAGCCACACACATAGACATAGCCACACACATAGACATAGCCACACACATAGACATAGCCACACACATAGACATAGCCACACACACAGACATAGCCACACACATAGACATAGCCATACACACAGACATAGCCATATACACACATACACATAGCCACACACATAGACATAGCCACACACATACACACAGACATAGCCATACACACACATAGACATAGCCACACACATAGACATAGCCACACACATAGACATAGCCACACACATAGACATAGCCACACACATACACATAGACATAGCCACACACATAGACATAGCCACACACATAGACATAGCCATACACACAGACATAGCCATACACACACATAGACATAGCCACACACATAGACATAGCCACACACATAGACATAGCCACACACAGCAGACATGACTCATATCTTCAGCATCCATAATGGCTGTGTTTCACTGGCTGTTCTGTCGTTCCATTTACAGGGAACAGGCTGTTCTGTCGTTCCATTTACAGGGAACAGGCTGGTCTGTCGTTCCATTTACAGGGAACAGGCTGGTCTGTCGTTCCATTTACAGGGTACAGGCTGTTCTGTCGTTCCATTTACAGGGAACAGGCTGGTCTGTCGTTCCATTTACAGGGAACAGGCTGGTCTGTCGTTCCATTTACAGGGAACAGGCTGGTCTGTCGTTCCATTTACAGGGAACAGGCTGGTCTGTCGTTCCATTTACAGGGAACAGGCTGTTCTGTCGTTCCATTTACAGGGAACAGGCTGGTCTGTCGTTCCATTTACAGGGAACAGGCTGGTCTGTCGTTCCATTTACAGGGAACAGGCTGTTCTGTCGTTCCATTTACAGGGAACAGGCTGGTCTGTCGTTCCATTTACAGGGAACAGGCTGGTCTGTCGTTCCATTTACAGGGAACAGGCTGGTCTGTCGTTCCATTTACAGGGAACAGGCTGGTCTGTCGTTCCATTTACAGGGAACAGGCTGGTCTGTCGTTCCATTTACAGGGAACAGGCTGGTCTGTCGTTCCATTTACAGGGAACAGGCTGGTCTGTCGTTCCATTTACAGGGAACAGGCTGGTCTGTCGTTCCATTTACAGGGAACAGGCTGGTCTGTCGTTCCATTTACAGGGTACAGGCTGGTCTGTCGTTCCATTTACAGGGAACAGGCTGGTCTGTCGTTCCATTTACAGGGAACAGGCTGGTCTGTCGTTCCATTTACAGGGAACAGGCTGGTCTGTCTGCTTCCGCGCGGAAAGTCTTACCTGAGCAACAAGTCTGCCATTAACAAGCTCGTGAACAGCTTCTATCCCCAAGCCATAAGTGCTAAATAGCTAACAGAGTGGCTAACAGACTGAATGCTAAATAGCTAACAGAATGGCTAACAGACTGAATGCTAAATAGCTAACAGAGTGGCTAACAGACTGAATGCTAAATAGCTAACAGAATGGCTAACAGACTGACTGCTAAATAGATAACATAATGGCTAACGACTGACTGCTAAATAGCTAACAAAATGGCTAACAGACTCACTGCAATTGTCAGAGCCTTTTTATTTCTCTATTTGGTTAGGTCAGGGTGTGATTTGGATGGGCATTCTAGTTTGTGTGTTTCTTTGTAGGCCGGGTATGGTTCCCAATCAGAGGCAGCTGTCTATCGTTGTCTCTGATTAGGAATCATACTTAGGCAGCCTTTTTCCCACCTGTGTTGGTGGGTAAATATTTATTTTCAATGAGTGTTTGTGTGCGCCACGGTTTCGTCACATTCGGTTTCTGTTTACCTGTTTTTTTGTGAAGGTTTCACTCCGATTAAAGATGTGGAATTACTTGTACGCTGTGCCTTGGCTCATTTATGACAGGGAGTTTGAAGACAGTGAACGTGACAGCAATGACCATTCTATTGTTTTTAATAATGTTGCACTGTTGCACACCCTACAAACTCACTCCTGTTGGTTCCAGACTTGGTGCATCGGTATCGCTTGCCATGCGGTAGCAGAGAGAATAGTCCATGACTTGGGTGGCTGGAGTCTTATACCATTTTTAGGACCTTCCTCTGACAACGTCTGGTATAGAGTTCCTGGATGGCAGGGAGCTTGGCCCCAGTGATGTGTTGGGCTGTACGCACTACGCCTCTGTCGGATGCCGAGCAGTTGTCATACCAGGCGGTGATGCATCCGGTCAAGATGCTCTCAATGGTGCAGCTGTATGACGTTTTGAGGATCTGAGGGCTGATCCATCCACCTGATGGGAAGCAGGCATTTTTGTGCCTTCTTCACCACTGTTGTTGTTTGTGTGGACCATGTTATTTCCTTAGTGATGTGGACACCGAGGAACTTCAAGCTCTCGACCCGCTCCACTACAGCCCTGTCGACCCTTTAGTCCACGATCAGCTTGTTTGTCTTGCTGACGTTGTGGGATAGGTTGTTGTCCTGGCACCACACTGCCAGGTCTCTGACCTCCTCCCTATCGGTTGTCTCCTCGCTGTCGGTGATCAGGCCCTACCACCTTTGTGTCGTCAGCAAACATAATGATGGTGTTTGAGTCATGTGTGACCACACGGTTGTGGGTGAACAGGGAATACAGGAGGGGGATAAGCATGCATCCCTGAGGGGCCCCCGTGTTGAGGGACCCCCGTGTTGAGGGGCCCCCGTGTTGAGGGACCCCCGTGTTGAGGGGCCCCCGTGTTGAGGGTCAGCGCGGCAGATGTGGTGTTTCCTGCCCTCACCACCTGGGGGTGGCCCGTCAGAAAGTCCACTATCCAATTGCAGAGGGAGGTGTTTAATCCCAGGGTCCTTAGTTTAGTGATGAGTTTGGAGGGCACTATGGTGTTGAACGCTGAGCTGTAGTCAATGACCAGCATTCTCACGTAGGTGTTCCTTTTGTCCAGGTGGGAAAGGCCGTTTGGGAGTGCAATAGAGATTGCGTCGGTTGGGGTTGGTATGTGAATCTGTTGGGGTTGGTATGTGAATCTGTTGGGGTTGGTATGTGGATCTGTTGGGGTTGGTATGTGAATCTGTTGGGGTTGGTTTGTGAATCTGTTGGGGTTGGTATGTGAATCTGTTGGGGTTGGTATGTGGATCTGTTGGGGTTGGTATGTGAATCTGTTGGGGTTGGTATGTGAATCTGTTGGGGTTGGTATGTGAATCTGTTGGGGTTGGTATGTGGATCTGTTGGGGTTGGTATGTGAATCTGTTGGGGTTGGTATGTGAATCTGTTGGGGTTGGTATGTGGATCTGTTGGAGTTGGTATGTGAATCTGTTGGGGTTGGTATGTGAATCTGTTGGGGTTGGTATGTGAATCTGTTGGGGTTGGTATGTGGATCTGTTGGGGTTGGTATGTGGATCTGTTGGGGTTGGTATGTGGATCTGTTGGGGTTGGTATGTGAATCTGTTGTGGTTGGTATGTGGATCTGTTGGGGTTGGTATGTGAATCTGTTGGGGTTGGTATGTGAATCTGTTGGGGTTGGTATATGGATCTGTTGGGGTTGGTATGTGGATCTGTTGGGGTTGGTATGTGAATCTGTTGGGGTTGGTATGTGAATCTGTTGGGGTTGGTATGTGGATCTGTTGGTTGGTATGTGGATCTGTTGGGGTTGGTATGTGGATCTGTTGGAGTTGGTATGTGAATCTGTTGGGGTTGGTATGTGAATCTGTTGGGGTTGGTATGTGGATCTGTTGGGGTTGGTATGTGAATCTGTTGGGGTTGGTATGTGAATCTGTTGGGGTTGGTATGTGAATCTGTTGGGGTTGGTATGTGGATCTGTTGGGGTTGGTATGTGAATCTGTTGGGGTTGGTATGTGGATCTGTTGGGGTTGGTATGTGAATCTGTTGGGGTTGGTATGTGGATCTGTTGGGGTTGGTATGTGAATCTGTTGGGGTTGGTATGTGAATCTGTTGGGGTTGGTATGTGGATCTGTTGGGGTTGGTATGTGAATCTGTTGGGGTTGGTATGTGGATCTGTTGGGGTTGGTATGTGAATCTGTTGGGGTTGGTATGTGTACACCCTGCTGCAACATGACCATGAACCTACACCCTGCTGCAACATGACCATGAACCTACACCCTGCTGCTACATGACCATGGACCTACACACTGCTGCTACATGACCATGAACCTACACCCTGCTGCTACATGACCATGAACCTACACCCTGCTGCTACATGACCATGAACCTACACCCTGCTGCAACATGACCATGAACTTGGCACCTGAAACAGCACAGTGGATTCGGCTCAAAAGCGCTAACAGGATTTTTATTTATTTTATTTATTTCACCTTTAGGCCAGGTAGGCCAGTTGAGAACTAGTTGTCATTTATAACTGCGACCTGGCCAAGATAAAGCAAAGCAGTGCGACAAAAACAACAGCAGAGTTACGCATAAACAAACGTACAGTCAATAACACAATAGAAAAATCTATGTACATTGTGTGCAAATGTAGAAGAGTAGGGAGGCAATCACGAGCTTCAGAGCTGGTTTAGTGGGATTTGAACTTGGTCCTGTATTGAGGCGTTGCCTGTTTGATGGTTCGTCTGAGGGAGTGAACGAGGCAGCCTTTAAGCTCAGTGCTGATGTTGCCTGTAATCCATGGCTTCTGGTTAGGATATGTACGTATCGTCACTGTGGGGATGAAGTCGTCAATGCTTTTATTAACGACTGATGTGGTAAACTCCTCAATGTTATCGAATGAATCCACGAACATCTAATCTGTGGTTGGTTGGTCCATTGCGTATTTGTCATAGCATATAACATTTGATTTGTCATAGCATATAACATTTTATTTGTCACATGCTGCGAATACAACAGGCGTAGACTTTAGTGTGAAATGCTATGTGAAATGTGTGTGTGTGTGTGTGTGTGTGTGTGTGTGTGTGTGTGTTAGGGATGGACGTCTGAAGGCTGGTGACGAGCTCCTGATGATCAACGGTCAGTCTCTGGTCGGCCTGTCTCATTCAGAGGCTGTAGACATCCTACGCTCTACCGCTGGACTGGTACAACTGGTCGTCACTAGCAGGGTGAGTAGACGCACGGACGGACACACACACACTCACACACACACACACACACACACACACACACACACACACACACACACACACACACACACACACACACACACACACGTACACTCAACACACCAGCCCTTTTTTTGTCCAAAACAAATGTATTTCTCGAGCTTTTTTTTTCTTGTGTTTCTGAAGGGAGGAAAAAAATGATTTCAAATCATTTACAACTTCTATTTTGGACGTTGTCTCGACATAGAAGAACAAAGTGAAGGAGGAAATAAATAATGAAAATAAATAATATGAGAAATAACTCACATTATTGACGTAGAGGTTCTAATAGACGACCCCAGAACGAACACCTGATATGTCATTATACAGCTGCAGAGCAGAGAAGGGAAAAAGGAGAGATTATCAACTGGACAAAAGCAGAAATGTGAAGAATCTGACACTAATCACTGAGCAAACTCATTGGCGTGTTAGGACTTGGTACACTAATTCCCTGGCTGGACACTTAAGCATTTAGCCTGGTACAATATGTTTCAATGTTGTACGATACATGTACCCTGTTTCAATACGTTGTTTCAACATAATAATAAATATATATATCTGCAAGCAGCAATGTCGGGGTTCAAGCTGTGAACTAAAAAAATCTTAACTGATCATGCAGTATTTTGGACTATTTCTAATGATGTTGACTACTTTAATACGTCTTCTTCTTCAGATTTGGTATATAGCATCTATGGGACGCACGTCGTGAAATGTTCTTGGGATTTGGCTCAAACAATAATGGCCACTATGAGTCAATGAGTTTGCGTTCATGTTTTTTTCTTTCTTCCTGTCCAACAGCGTGACTATGGGTCCAAACTGAATTATACTTTATATAGGTTCGTTCCCTCTGCGCGTGTGCCAAATTTCATCACTCTTGAGTCAAACAGATCAAGAGACATAAACATGTGCCTGTTTATAGCAGCCATTGTGTGGTCCATGTGAATGTGCTTGTATATGTTGAGTCTTCACAGTGTTTTTTATATCCATTAATATGCGTTTATATATGCCAGACCACGCCCACATGAATTCTTATTGGTCAGTGTTCTTTTTAGGTAATAGTCTAGAAATTATTGCGTCGGTCCGTAGATGCCACATATGAAGTTTCATGCAGATCTGGTGATTCAGAGGACTAGCGTTTTAAGTGTTTTAAAAAAAAAACTCCATTCTAAATAGAGGAAAAGCCATCATGCCAGAGTTTATGGGTCCTACACGGAAATTTGACCTCTAGGTCAAACACGGTGAGGGGTGTGACTTTTCAAAATGTTTCATTTTCAATCGCTTGTTAGAGCGCCACCATCTGTTCAATTTGCATGGCATAGCCCTGAACAAGGCAGTTAACCCGCTGTTCCCCGGTAGGCCGTCATTGGAAATAAGAATTTGTTCTTAACTGACTAAGGTCAAATTTAAAAAAAAAAAAATCAGAGGGTGTGGTCTTTTGGGCCTTTACCATTATGCTAGGTTGTAAACTCCTAAGCCAAACCATTTCATCGGGGGAATGGTGTGGTCTTTTGGGCCTTTACCATTATGCTAGGTTGTAAACTCCTAAGCCAAACCATTTCACCGGGGGAATGGTGTGGTCTTTTGGGCCTTTACCATTATGCTAGGTTGTAAACTCCTAAGCCAAACCATTTCATCGGGGGAATGGTGTGGTCTTTTGGGCCTTTACCATTATGCTAGGTTGTAAACTCCTAAGCCAAACCATTTCACCGGGGAAATTTAGGGTAATAACAACCAACAACAACAAATACAAAATGGGTTTCAGCAGTCAATAATATATTTATTTTATATAGGGCTTTTCATTCCAATCAATAATCTCAATCTCTAGTGTGTTAGTGTGGAAGGGTTGTAGTGTTGAAGGGTTGTAGTGTTGAAGGGTTGTAGTGTGGAAGGGTTGTAGTGTGGAAGGGTTGTAGTGTTGAAGGGTTGTAGTGTTGAAGGGTTGTAGTGTGGAAGGGTTGTAGTGTTGTAGTGTTGAAGGGTTGTAGTGTTGAAGGGTTGTAGTGTTGAAGGGTTGTAGTGTGTTAGTGTGGAAGGGTTGTAGTGTTGAAGGGTTGTAGTGTTGAAGGGTTGTAGTGTTGAAGGGTTGTAGTGTTGAAGGGTTGTAGTGTGGAAGGGTTGTAGTGTTGAAGGGTTGTAGTGTTGAAGGGTTGTAGTGTTGAAGGGTTGTAGTGTTGAAGGGTTGTAGTGTGTTAGTGTGGAAGGGTTGTAGTGTTGAAGGGTTGTAGTGTTGAAGGGTTGTAGTGGGGAAGGGTTGTAGTGTGGAAGGGTTGTAGTGTTGAAGGGTTGTAGTGTGGAAGGGTTGTAGTGTGGAAGGGTTGTAGTGTTGAAAGGTTGTAGTGTTGAAGGGTTGTAGTGTGTTAGTGTGGAAGGGTTGTAGTGTTGAAGGGTTGTAGTGTTGAAGGGTTGTAGTGTTGAAGGGTTGTAGTGTTGAAGGGTTGTAGTGTGTTAGTGTGGAAGGGTTGTAGTGTTGAAGGGTTGTAGTGTTGAAGGGTTGTAGTGTTGTGTTGAAGGGTTGTAGTGTTGAAGGGTTGTAGTGTTGAAGGGTTGTAGTGTGGAAGGGTTGTAGTGTTGAAGGGTTGTAGTGTTGAAGGGTTGTAGTGTTGAAGGGTTGTAGTGTGTTAGTGTGGAAGGGTTGTAGTGTTGAAGGGTTGTAGTGTTGAAGGGTTGTAGTGTTGAAGGGTTGTAGTGTTGAAGGGTTGTAGTGTTGAAGGGTTGTAGTGTTGAAGGGTTGTAGTGTGTTAGTGTGGAAGGGTTGTAGTGTTGAAGGGTTGTAGTGTTGAAGGGTTGTAGTGTGGAAGGGTTGTAGTGTTGAAGGGTTGTAGTGTTGAAGGGTTGTAGTGTTGAAGGGTTGTAGTGTTGAAGGGTTGTAGTGTTGAAGGGTTGTAGTGTGGAAGGGTTGTAGTGTTGAAGGGTTGTAGTGTTGAAGGGTTGTAGTGTGGAAGGGTTGTAGTGTTGAAGGGTTGTAGTGTTGAAGGGTTGTAGTGTTGAAGGGTTGTAGTGTGGAAGGGTTGTAGTGTTGAAGGGTTGTAGTGTTGAAGGGTTGTAGTGTTGAAGGGTTGTAGTGTGGAAGGGTTGTAGTGTTGAAGGGTTGTAGTGTTGAAGGGTTGTAGTGTTGAAGGGTTGTAGTGTGTTAGTGTGGAAGGGTTGTAGTGTTGAAGGGTTGTAGTGTTGAAGGGTTGTAGTGTGGAAGGGTTGTAGTGTTGAAGGGTTGTAGTGTTGAAGGGTTGTAGTGTTGAAGGGTTGTAGTGTGTTAGTGTGGAAGGGTTGTAGTGTTGAAGGGTTGTAGTGTTGAAGGGTTGTAGTGTGTTAGTGTGGAAGGGTTGTAGTGTTGAAGGGTTGTAGTGTGTTAGTGTGGAAGGGTTGTAGTGTTGAAGGGTTGTAGTGTTGAAGGGTTGTAGTGTGTTAGTGTGGAAGGGTTGTAGTGTTGAAGGGTTGTAGTGTTGAAGGGTTGTAGTGTTGTAGTGTTGAAGGGTTGTAGTGTTGAAGGGTTGTAGTGTTGAAGGGTTGTAGTGTTGAAGGGTTGTAGTGTGTTAGTGTGGAAGGGTTGTAGTGTTGAAGGGTTGTAGTGTGTTAGTGTTGAAGGGTTGTAGTGTTGAAGGGTTGTAGTGTTGAAGGGTTGTAGTGTGTTAGTGTGGAAGGGTTGTAGTGTTGAAGGGTTGTAGTGTTGAAGGGTTGTAGTGTTGAAGGGTTGTAGTGTGTTAGTGTTGAAGGGTTGTAGTGTTGAAGGGTTGTAGTGTTGAAGGGTTGTAGTGTTGAAGGGTTGTAGTGTGGAAGGGTTGTAGTGTTGAAGGGTTGTAGTGTTGAAGGGTTGTAGTGTTGAAGGGTTGTAGTGTTGAAGGGTTGTAGTGTGGAAGGGTTGTAGTGTTGAAGGGTTGTAGTGTTGAAGGGTTGTAGTGTGTTAGTGTTGAAGGGTTGTAGTGTTGAAGGGTTGTAGTGTTGAAGGGTTGTAGTGTGGAAGGGTTGTAGTGTTGAAGGGTTGTAGTGTTGAAGGGTTGTAGTGTTGAAGGGTTGTAGTGTTGAAGGGTTGTAGTGTGGAAGGGTTGTAGTGTTGAAGGGTTGTAGTGTTGAAGGGTTGTAGTGTTGAAGGGTTGTAGTGTGGAAGGGTTGTAGTGTTGAAGGGTTGTAGTGTTGAAGGGTTGTAGTGTTGAAGGGTTGTAGTGTGGAAGGGTTGTAGTGTTGAAGGGTTGTAGTGTTGAAGGGTTGTAGTGTTGAAGGGTTGTAGTGTTGAAGGGTTGTAGTGTTGAAGGGTTGTAGTGTGCGTGTGGGAACATCTAAAACATTCAAGAGATCTTAATTGGCTTGAACGGAAATGCAGGCTGGCTTTCAGAAACAACGTTAAAAATACACACAGAACACACACTACATGTCCCTTCCACTCTTCTGAACACACACACACACACACACACACACACAGTCATCCATCCCTTCCACACTCACTGTTCTCCTCTCTTCCTCTGGTTCATTCAGGAGGAGTCTGAAGTTGATTTCCACCGGTACCCGTCCACCAGCCTGCCGGACCTGGTCAGTACCTGCGCCTCGTCTTCCTCCTCCTCTGCTTCTCCCAGCGACAATCAGGAGAACATGGAACCTCATCACAGGCACGGAGTTTGGGAGGACCTCGCAGCCAGCAGCCTCAGCCTCTCTCGGTCTCGACCTACCACAGTACATGTGTGTGTTTACAGTGTGTGTCTCTTGTGTTTAGGTGTGGAAGTCTGTCCGGTCTCTTTCTCTCTCGATGTGGGTGTGTTTTGAGACTATGAGCTATAACAACTGTGCTGGATCTCTTCCTGCTTAGAGCTACAAACACTTTCCCTCTGATATCTGGAGAGGATGTCCTGTATCTGTCCTTCATCTTCTGCTTCGCTTCGTTCTCTTACAGTTTTTTTCGATTGCTAAACGACAGTGGGCACAGCTGGAGTCACATGTGCAAAACTCTAACTACAGTCTGCACTACCGACAGTCACCTGAGCTAAACAGTTCACATCACCTGCAAAACTCATTCCAAGCAACACAACTCTTAACACATGGCTCAAAACACGCTCAGTGCAGCCAAACACTATGCACAACCCTCACTGAGATAACACACACTGTCCCTCAGAACACACTGAGAGTAAAAACACTAGCATCAAAACACCAATACAGGAAATACAAACTTTTCATCTTTACAGTTTGAACAATTTCAGTGACTTCATACAAAGTAATATTTTCTTCAAAGAAAAGAGTGACATTCTTTCACATGATTTATATATTTTTTTAGAACATAACAATTCTTTAAGGTAAATGAAAATTAGCAGTTTGCTTCAATAGTCTGTAGTAATTTACGGAATTACAGTAATGAGAAAAAAAAGGTAGAAACTAAAAGTACATACTGTAATTCGAACAAATAATTGATGGGCTAATCCTGCCTCTCTCTAGCATCAGGCCACAGGTTTTCTTCAACATCACATCTAATGTTTTCTCTTGCCATGCACCTGGGGAAGAACCTTCTGGAGTGCCTTATCCATCCCTGGCAGTCCTCTGGACTCGTGTCCTCACATCCGGCACGCATGGCTTCCAAAAGAGACATTTGGTCATGTGGGTGGTGACCAAACACTTTCCACCTCCAAGCAGAGAAAAACTCCTCTATTGGGTTGAGGAAGGGTGAATATGCAGGCAGGTACAAAACCATAAATCTGTGATGTGCTGCAAACCAATCTGTGACAGCTGCAGAGTGGTGAAAAGCAACGTTATCGCAAACTATGACAAAAACTTGGGGTTTCTTACTGGCTCCCCTGTTCTGCTGGCACTAGCTGAGCATAGAGCTGTTCTAGGAAAGCTATAAGCCTTTCTGTGTTGTATGGGCCAATGAGTGGTGTGTTGAGAAGCAAACCATCATTGGCCATTGCAGCACACATGGTGATATTTCCCCCCCTTTGGCCCGGAACCTCCACAGTGGCCCTTTGACCTATAACATTCCTTCCTCTGCGCCGTGTTTTGGCAAGGTTAAATCCAGCTTCATCGATAAATACATATGAATGTGGTCTTTCCAGTGCTTCCACCTCCATTACTCTCTGAAAAACAGTAAGTGCACAGTTTTACTGTAGAAATGCTAGTGTTTTTTTTTAACTGTAAATATTTTGTATAGCTGTGTACGTAACCTCAGACGTCTTACCTGGACATATTGGTGTCTTTGCTCTTTTACCCGTTCACTGTTTCTCTCGAACGGTACAGTGTATAACTGTTTCATTGTAACTTGGTGTTTCTTTAGGACTCGAGCAATAGTTGTTGTGCTGACAGAATTAACATTTTCAAATATATCATTATCAGCCAGCACTCTATCTTGAGTCTCCCGCAGTTTTATTGCATTGTTGACAACAACCATGTCAACAATAACATTTTTTCCTGCGCATCTGAAAATATTTTTCCTCTTCCCCCTGTTGGGTGCAGCCTTTGGGTCCTGTTGTAAAAATATATTTTCCAGTCAAACTTACTGTAATATATATCTGTGTAAATATTTTATAATTGCAATACAAAATAGATTCCTGTAATGTTTTCATTTACTGTAAGGATGTAACTCTCACCTGTTTGCATGATGGAAAATTCGCATTACAGATGCCACTGTGGATCTTTGCAGATTGGGTTGCACCCTCAACCCTGCCTCTCTCAATGAGAGACCATGGTTCACGACATGGTCTAAGTGTAGCCCTTATTTCATCTGAAATAACAGCTCTTTGTCTTCTTTGTCTTCCTCCACGCATCCGCCCTCTCCCTGCCACCCTTCTCCCTCCACGAACCCATCTTCCTTGTTCCATTTCCAAAATGAGTCTTTCTGAGCTCTACCTATATATACTGTAATATGTGTGTGTGTTCACTAACAAGTCTAAAACAAGACACCTGCTTAGCCTTTCAGCTGAAATTGCAATCAGCAGTGTTTGAAAGGCACAAGGCTGAAATCTATTCCGTTTTGAATGTGTGGTTCACAGTTTTGACAGCAGTGTGTTAGCATTTGAACAAAGTGCTGTAAATCCACAGTGTTGTGCAGGTTGTGGTTAAAGTCATGGGATAAGTGTGTAGAGTTTTGAAAACTGTGTTCAAGCAATGAAAAACGAACTAGTGTTTGGTCCACATGAACTGATGCTGTGCAGACTGTAGTTAGAGTTTGGTCCACATGAACTGATGCTGTGCAGACTGTAGTTAGAGTTTGGTCCACATGAACTGATGCTGTGCAGACTGTAGTTAGAGTTTGGTCCACATGAACTGATGCTGTGCAGACTGTAGTTAGAGTTTGGTCCACATGAACTGATGCTGTGCAGACTGTAGTTAGAGTTTGGTCCACATGAACTGATGCTGTGCAGACTGTAGTTAGAGTTTGGTCCACATGAACTGATGCTGTGCAGACTGTAGTTAGAGTTTGGTCCACATGAACTGATGCTGTGCAGACTGTAGTTAGAGTTTGGTCCACATGAACTGATGCTGTGCAGACTGTAGTTAGAGTTTGGTCCACATGAACTGATGCTGTGCAGACTGTAGTTAGAGTTTGGTCCACATGAACTGATGCTGTGCAGACTGTAGTTAGAGTTTGGTCCACATGAACTGATGCTGTGCAGACTGTAGTTAGAGTTTGGTCCACATGAACTGATGCTGTGCAGACTGTAGTTAGAGTTTGGTCCACATGAACTGATGCTGTGCAGACTGTAGTTAGAGTTTGGTCCACATGAACTGATGCTGTGCAGACTGTAGTTAGAGTTTGGTCCACATGAACTGATGCTGTGCAGACTGTAGTTAGAGTTTGGTCCACATGAACTGATGCTGTGCAGACTGTAGTTAGAGTTTTGCACATGTGACTCCAGTTGTGTCCACTGTCGTTTAGCAATCGAAAAAAACTGTAAACTAGTCCAACGCTTCAAATCCAGTCAAATGTTATTTGTCATATGCTTTGTAAACAACAGGTGTAGACTAACAACAACAGGTGTAGACTAACAGGGAAATGCTTGGTAAACAACAGGTGTAGACTAACAGTGAAATGATTGGTAAACAACAGGTGTAGACTAACAGTGAAATGCTTGGTAAACAACAGGTGTAGACTAACAGGGAAATGCTTGGTAAACAACAGGTGTAGACTAACAGTGAAATGCTTGGTAAGCAACAGGTGTAGACTAACAGTGAAATGCTTGGTAAACAACAGGTGTAGACTAACAGTGAAATGCTTGGTAAGCAACAGGTGTAGACTAACAGTGAAATGCTTGGTAAGCAACAGGTGTAGACTAACAGTGAAATGCTTGGTAAGCAACAGGTGTAGACTAACAGTGAAATGCTTCTTAAACAACAGGTGTCGACTAACACTGAAATGCTTACTTTACTGGGCCCTTCCCAACAACGCAGAAAGAAAGAAAATAGAGAAATAATTAAAAAATAAAATTATAACATGAGGAATAAATACACAATGAGTAACGATAACTTGCCGAAAATACACGGGGTACCAGTACTGGGTCGATGTGCAGGGGTGCGAGGTAATTGAGGTACATAATGTATGTACAGTACACATAGGTAGGGGTACAGTGACTAGGCAACAGGATAGATAATAAACAGTAACAGCAGTATACTGTAGGTAGGGGTAAAGGATAGATAATAGACAGTAACAGCAGTATACTGTAGGTAGGGGTAAAGGATAGATAATAGACAGTAACAGCAGTATACTGTAGGTAGGGGTAAAGGATAGATAATAAACAGTAACAGCAGTATACTGTAGGTAGGGGTAAAGGATAGATAATAGACAGTAACAGCAGTATACTGTAGGTAGGGGTAAAGGATAGATAATAGACAGTAACAGCAGTATACTGTAGGTAGGGGTAAAGGATAGATAAGACAGTAACAGCAGTATACTGTAGGTAGGGGTAAAGGATAGATAATAGACAGTAACAGCAGTATACTGTAGGTAGGGGTAAAGGATAGATAATAGACAGTAACAGCAGTATACTGTAGGTAGGGGTAAAGGATAGATAATAGACAGTAACAGCAGTATACTGTAGGTAGGGGTAAAGGATAGATAATAGACAATAACAGCAGTATACTGCAGGTAGGGGTAAAGGATACATAATAGACATACCCTTCAGATCAGATGAGGTCTGAACTGAACACCACCTTACCCTTCAGATCAGATGAGGTCTGAACTGAACATCACCTTACCCTTCAGATCAGATGAGGTCTGAACTGAACACCACCTTACCCTTCAGATCAGATGAGGCCTGAACTGAACATCACCTTACCCTTCAGATCAGATGAGGTCTGAACTGAACATCACCTTACCCTTCAGATCAGATGAGGTCTGAACTGAACACCACCTTACCCTTCAGATCAGATGAGGTCTGAACTGAACACCACCTTACCCTTCAGATCAGATGAGGTCTGAACTGAACATCACCTTACCCTTCAGATCAGATGAGGTCTGAACTGAACATCACCTTACCTTTCAGATCAGATGAGGTCTGAACTGAACACCACCTTACCCTTCAGATCAGATGAGGTCTGAACTGAACATCACCTTACCTTTCAGATCAGATGAGGTCTGAACTGAACATCACCTTACCCTTCAGATCAGATGAGGTCTGAACTGAACATCACCTTACCCTTCAGATCAGATGAGGTCTGAACTGAACATCACCTTTACCTTTCAGATCAGATGAGGTCTGAACTGAACACCACCTTACCCTTCAGATCAGATGAGGTCTGAACTGAACATCACCTTACCCTTCAGATCAGATGAGGTCTGAACTGAACACCACCTTACCCTTCAGATCAGATGAGGTCTGAACTGAACATCACCTTACCCTTCAGATCAGATGAGGTCTGAACTGAACATCACCTTACCCTTCAGATCAGATGAGGTCTGAACTGAACACCACCTTACCCTTCAGATCAGATGAGGTCTGAACTGAACATCACCTTACCCTTCAGATCAGATGAGGTCTGAACTGAACATCACCTTACCCTTCAGATCAGATGAGGTCTGAACTGAACATCACCTTACCCTTCAGATCAGATGAGGTCTGAACTGAACATCACCTTACCCTTCAGATCAGATGAGGTCTGAACTGAACATCACCTTACCCTTCAGATCAGATGAGGTCTGAACTGAACATCACCTTACCCTTCAGATCAGATGAGGTCTGAACTGAACATCACCTTACCCTTCAGATCAGATGAGGTCTGAACTGAACATCACCTTTACCTTTCAGATCAGATGAGGTCTGAACTGAACACCACCTTACCCTTCAGATCAGATGAGGTCTGAACTGAACATCACCTTACCCTTCAGATCAGATGAGGTCTGAACTGAACACCACCTTACCCTTCAGATCAGATGAGGTCTGAACTGAACATCACCTTACCCTTCAGATCAGATGAGGTCTGAACTGAACATCACCTTACCCTTCAGATCAGATGAGGTCTGAACTGAACACCACCTTACCCTTCAGATCAGATGAGGTCTGAACTGAACATCACCTTACCCTTCAGATCAGATGAGGTCTGAACTGAACATCACCTTACCCTTCAGATCAGATGAGGTCTGAACTGAACATCACCTTACCCTTCAGATCAGATGAGGTCTGAACTGAACATCACCTTACCCTTCAGATCAGATGAGGTCTGAACTGAACATCACCTTACCCTTCAGATCAGATGAGGTCTGAACTGAACATCACCTTACCCTTCAGATCACATGAGGTCTGAACTGAACATCACCTTACCCTTCAGATCAGATGAGGTCTGAACTGAACATCACCTTACCCTTCAGATCAGATGAGGTCTGAACTGAACATCACCTTACCCTTCAGATCAGATGAGGTCTGAACTGAACATCACCTTACCTTTCAGATCAGATGAGGTCTGAACTGAACATCACCTTACCCTTCAGATCACATGAGGTCTGAACTGAACATCACCTTACCCTTCAGATCAGATGAGGTCTGAACTGAACATCACCTTACCCTTCAGATCACATGAGGTCTGAACTGAACATCACCTTACCTTTCAGATCACAAAGTGGGCTTCTATGTAGCAATTATCACTTTCATAATGTGCAAATCACTTCAATTCATCCTGGCTCGCCTGGCTGGCTGGCATGGTTTCTGTTGAGCTTCCCTCCCCTTGTCTTGCTGTTAGTCCTATTATGATCATTATTTTCCTCCCATCCTCCACCACATGGTATCTCCCATCCTCCACTACATGGTATCTCCCATCCTCCACCACATGGTATCTCCCATCCTCCACCACATGGTATCTCCCCTTCCTTCACCACATGGTATCTCCCATCCTCCACCACATGGTATCTCCCATCCTCCACCACATGGTATCTCCCATCCTCCACCACATGGTATCTCCCATCCTCCACCACATGGTATCTCCGCTTCCTCCACCACATGGTATCTCCCATCCTCTACCACATGGTATCTCCGCTTCCTCCACCACATGGTATCTTCGCTTCCTCCACCACATGGTATCTCCCCATCCTCCACCACATGGTAACTCCCATCCTCCACCACACGGTATCTCCCATCCTCCACCACACGGTATCTCCCATCCTCCACCACATGGTATCTCCCCATCCTCCACCACATGGTATCTCCCATCCTCCACCACATGGTATCTCCCATCCTCCACCACATGGTATCTCCCATCCTACACCACATGGTATCTCCCATCCTCCACCACATGGTATCTCCCCTTCCTCCACCACATGGTTCTCCCATCCTCCACCACATGGTATCTCCCATCCTCCACCACATAGTATCTCCCCTTCCTCCACCACATGGTATCTCCCATCCTCCACCACATGGTATCTCCCATCCTCCACCACATGGTATCTCCCATCCTCCACCACATGGTATCTCCCCTTCCTCCACCACATGGTATCTCCCCTTCCTCCACCACATGGTATCTCCCATCCTCCACCACATGGTATCTCCCATCCTCCACCACATGGTATCTCCCATCCTCCACCACATGGTATCTCCCCTTCCTCTACCACATGGTATCTCCCCATCCTCCACCACATGGTATCTTCCATCCTCCACCACATGGTATCTCCCATCCTCCACCACATGGTATCTCCCATCCTACACCACATGGTATCTCCCCTTCCTCCACCACATGGTATCTCCCATCCTCCACCACATGGTATCTCCCATCCTCCACCACATAGTATCTCCCCTTCCTCCACCACATGGTATCTCCCATCCTCCACCACATGGTATCTCCCATCCTCCACCACATGGTATCTCCCATCCTCCACCACATGTTATCTCCCCATCATCCACCACATGGTATCTCCCCTTTTTCCACCACATGGTATCTCCCCTTCCTCTACCACATGGTATCTCCCCATCCTCCACTACATGGTATCTCCCATCCTCCACCACATGGCATACAGGTATAGCTCAGTACTACAGTAGTACACTAGTGGTTGAATATAATACAGGAAACAACATACAGTTGAATAATGCTGAACTCACAAATAGTAAAAAGGGATTTACAACAGTTCATTAAATGAACACCCTGTGAAAAACCTGGCAGTCTTTAATTTACCTCCGGAAAGTTTTCAGACCCATTGACTTTTTCCACATTTTGTTACGTTACAGCCTTATTTTTTAAATGGATTAAATCGTTTTTTCCCCTAATCAATCTACACACAATACGCCATAATGAGAAAGCAAAAACAGGTTTTTAGAAATGTAGCTAATTTATTAAAAATACAAATCTGAAATATTACATTTACATAAGTATTCAGACCCTTTACTCAGTACTTTGTTGAAGCATCTTTGGCAGCGATTACACCCTTGAGTCTTCATGCGTAGGACGTTACAAGCTTGGCACACCTGTATTTGGGGACTTTCTCCCATTCTTCTCTGCAGATCCTCTCAAGCTCTGTCAGGTTGGATGGGGAGCGTCGCTGCACAGCTATTTTCAGGTCACTCCAGAGACCTGTTCTGAAGCTACTCCTGCATTGTCTTGGCTGTGTGCTTAGGGTTGTTGTCCTGTTGGAAGGTGAACCTTCACTCCACTCTAAGGTCCTGAGTGCTATGGAGTAGGTTTTCATCAAGGATCTCTCTGTACTTTTCTCCGTTAATCTTTCCCTCGATCCTGACTAGTCTCTCAGTCCCGACTGCTGATAAACATCCCCACAGCATGATGCTGCCACCACCATGCTTCACTGTAGGGATGGTGCCAGGTTTCTTCAAGATGTGACGCTTGGCATTCAGGCCAAATAGTCCAATCTTGGTTTCATCAGACCAGAAAATCTTGTTTCTTATTGTCTGAGAGTCCTTTAGGTGCCTTTTGGCGGTGGTTCCAAACTTCTTCCATTTGAGAATGATGGAGGCCACTGTGTTCTTGGGGACCTTCAATGCTGCATACGTTTTTTGTAACCTTTTCCCAGATCTGTGCCTCAAAACAATTCTGTCTCAGAGCTCTACAGACAATTCCTTCGATCTCTCTGCAGCACTTCACCAATCAGGCCTTCATGGTAGAGTGGCCAGACAGGAGCCACTCTTTAGTAAAATTCTCACATCGGTGTTACCCTTATCCAGGTGGCAGAGGGTAGTGTGGATTGCAATAGAGTTTGCTTCATCTGTGGATCTGCTGGGGCGGTTTGCGAATTGGAGTGTGTCTAGGGTTTCTGTTATTGTGTTGATGTGAGCCATGACCAGCCTTTCAATGCCTTTCATGTCTACAGATGTGAGTGCTATGGGGCAATAGTCATTTAAGAAAGTTACCTTGACAATGTCAGTGAAGACATTTGCCAACTGGTCAGCATATGCTCTAAGTATGTCTCTTGGTAATATGTCTGGCCCTATGGCCTTATGAATGTTAACCTATTTATAGGTCTTACTCACAACGGCTATGGAGAGTGTGATCACACAACCATCCTGAACAGCTAGTGCTCTCATTCATGGTTCAGTGTTGCTCGACTTCAAGCGAGAATAGAAGGCATTTATCTCATTTGGTAGCTTCCTGTCACTGGCCAGCTCTTTGTAGTCCATGATAGTTCGCAAACCCTGCCACATCTGACTAGCGGCTTGTCTGCCTCTCTTGTGCCGTCTCTTCCTCTTTCGAGTCCTAGAGATTAGGGCCTGGAACTACTCCAACAGCTATATGCTAGTCTCTCTTGAACTAGTCCAACAGCTATATGCTAGTCTCTCTTGAACTAGTCCAACAGCTATATGCTAGTCTCTCTTGAACTAGTCCAACAGCTATATGCTAGTCTCTCTTGAACTAGTCCAACAGCTATATGCTAGTCTCTCTTGAACTAGTCCAACAGCTATATGCTAGTCTCTCTTGAACTAGTCCAACAGCTATATGCTAGTCTCTCTTGTCCTAGTCCAACAGCTTATTGTACTCTCTCTCTTAAATTAGCCCAGCATCTATAATGCTACTCTCTCTCCTAAACTAGTCCAACAGCTATATGCTAGTCTCTCTTAAACTAGTCCAACAGCTATGTTCTACTCTCTCTCTTAAACTATCCAACAGCTATGTTCTACTCTCTCTCCTAAACTAGTCCAACAGCTATGTTCTACTCTCTCTCCTAAACTAGTCCAACAGCTATGTTCTACTCTCTCTCCTAAACTAGTCCAACAGCTATGTTCTACTCTCTCTCCTAAACTAGTCCAACAGCTACATTCTACTCTCTCTCCTAAACTAGTCCAACAGCTATGTTCTACTCTCTCTCCTAAACTAGTCCAACAGCTATGTTCTACTCTCTCCTAAACTAGTCCAACAGCTAGGTTCTACTCTCTCTCTTAAACTAGTCCAACAACTAGGTTCTACTCTCTCTCTTAAACTAGTCCAACAGCTATGTTCTACTCTCTCTCCTAAACTAGTCCAACAGCTATGTTCTACTCTCTCTCCTAAACTAGTCCAACAGCTATGTTCTACTCTCTCTCCTGCACTAGTCCAACAGCTATGTTCTACTCTCTCTCCTAAACTAGTCCAACAGCTATGTTCTACTCTCTCTCCTAAACTAGTCCAACAGCTATGTTCTACTCTCTCTCTTAAACTAGTCCAACAGCTATGTTCCACTCTCTCTCCTAAACTAGTCCAACAGCTATGTTCTACTCTCTCTCTTAAACTAGTCCAACAGCTATGTTCTACTCTCTCTCTTAAACTAGTCCAACAGCTATGTTCCACTCTCTCTCCTAAACTAGTCCAACAGCTATGTTCTACTCTCTCTCTTAAACTAGTCCAACAGCCATGTTCTACTCTCTCTCTTAAACTAGTCCAACAGCTATATTCTACTCTCTCTCCTAAACTAGTCCAGCAGCTAGGTTCTACTCTCTCTCCTAAACTAGTCCAACAGCTATGTTCTACTCTCTCTCCTAAACTAGTCCAACAGCTATGTTCTACTCTCTCTCCTAAACTAGTCCAACAGCTATGTTCTACTCTCTCTCCTAAACTAGTCCAACAGCTATGTTCTACTCTCTCTCTTAAACTAGTCCAACAGCTATGTTCTACTCTCTCTCCTAAACTAGTCCAACAGCTATGTTCTACTCTCTCTCTTAAACTAGTCCAACAGCTATGTTCTACTCTCTCTCTTAAAACTAGTCCAACAGCTATGTTCTACTCTCTCTTAAACTAGTCCAACAGCTATGTTCTACTCTCTCTCCTAAACTAGTCCAACAGCTATGTTCTACTCTCTCCTAAACTAGTCCAACAGCTAGGTTCTACTCTCTCTCTTAAACTAGTCCAGAACTAGGTTCTACTCTCTCTCTTAAACTAGTCCAACAGCTATATTCTACTCTCTCTCCTAAACTAGTCCAGCAGCTAGGTTCTACTCTCTCTCCTAAACTAGTCCAACAGCTATGTTCTACTCTCTCTCCTAAACTAGTCCAACAGCTATGTTCTACTCTCTCTCCTAAACTAGTCCAACAGCTATGTTCTACTCTCTCTCCTAAACTAGTCCAACAGCTATGTTCTACTCTCTCTCCTAAACTAGTCCAACAGCTATGTTCTACTCTCTCTCTTAAACTAGTCCAACAGCTATGTTCTACTCTCTCTCCTAAACTAGTCCAACAGCTATGTTCTACTCTCTCTCCTAAACTAGTCCAATAGCTATGTTCTACTCTCTCTCCTAAACTAGTCCAACAGCTATGTTCTACTCTCTCTCCTAAACTAGTCCAACAGCTATGTTCTACTCTCTCCTAAACTAGTCCAACAGCTAGGTTCTACTCTCTCTCTTAAACTAGTCCAACAACTAGGTTCTACTCTCTCTCTTAAACTAGTCCAACAGCTATGTTCTACTCTCTCTCCTAAACTAGTCCAACAGCTATGTTCTACTCTCTCTCCTAAACTAGTCCAACAGCTATGTTCTACTCTCTCTCCTGCACTAGTCCAACAGCTATGTTCTACTCTCTCTCCTAAACTAGTCCAACAGCTATGTTCTACTCTCTCTCCTAAACTAGTCCAACAGCTATGTTCTACTCTCTCTCTTAAACTAGTCCAACAGCTATGTTCCACTCTCTCTCCTAAACTAGTCCAACAGCTATGTTCTACTCTCTCTCTTAAACTAGTCCAACAGCTATGTTCCACTCTCTATCCTAAACTAGTCCAACAGCTATGTTCTACTCTCTCTCTTAAACTAGTCCAACAGCTATGTTCTACTCTCTCTCTTAAACTAGTCCAACAGCTATATTCTACTCTCTCTCCTAAACTAGTCCAACAGCTATGTTCTACTCTCTCTCTTAAAACTAGTCGAACAGCTATGTTCTACTCTCTCTCCTAAACTAGTCCAACAGCTATGTTCTACTCTCTCTCTTAAACTAGTCCAACAGCTATGTTCTACTCTCTCTCCTAAACTAGTCCAACAGCTATGTTCTACTCTCTCTCTTAAAACTAGTCCAACAGCTATGTTCTACTCTCTCTCCTAAACTAGTCCAACAGCTATGTTCTACTCTCTCTCCTAAACTAGTCCAACAGCTATGTTCTACTCTCTCTCCTAAACTAGTCCAACAGCTATGTTCTACTCTCTCTCCTAAACTAGTCCAACAGCTATGTTCCACTCTCTCTCCTAAACTAGTCCAACAGCTATGTTCTACTCTCTCTCTTAAACTAGTCCAACAGCTATGTTCCACTCTCTCTCCTAAACTAGTCCAACAGCTATGTTCTACTCTCTCTCTTAAACTAGTCCAACAGCTATGTTCTACTCTCTCTCCTAAACTAGTCCAACAGCTATGTTCTACTCTTTCTCCTAAACTAGTCCAACAGCTATGTTCCTTTCCATTCCTCTGTCATTCTCTCCTGTTGTCTGTTTTGGTCTCTCAGGTTCATCAGCGCCCCCCCCCCCTCCTTCTGAAATGAGATGTTCTCCAGTGTTGTCATTTTGAGCTGGTTCCAATCCTCTTGTGCAGTAGCCCATCTGCCTGTTTAGCTTCTGTCTAACTTCAGGAGCAGCTGAGAAATAATTCATTCACCCACTGATAGAAGCTAGCTATCTGTGTTCTCCGTCTGTGTTAGTTCTGTGTTCTGTGATTTAAAAGGGCCAGGGTTTATCACCAGGATGGCTGGTCATTCAGCGGTTCAGCTTGGTGGGTCACTTCCTGATGACAGGGGGCAGTTGGGAAAGTGTTGGACTACTGTAAGGTTCTTCAGACTAGGTCTGGGACAAGCCGTTGAGTTTCATACTGTATGCATTATGTATTTGCAGTAAATATGTAGAAGCGGGTGTGTGTGTGTGTGTGTGTGTGGGCTTGTTAGCACTGAGCAAAGTGGGTCACACACTCCCACAGCAAGCTCCTCACTGCTCCTCTCTCCTCTCTCTGCTCCTCTGCTCCTCTCTCTCTCTCTCTGTCTCTCTCTCTCTCTCTCTCTCTCTCTCTCTGTCTCTCTCTCTCTCTCTCTCTCTCTCTCTCTGTCTCTCTCTCTGTCTCTCTCTCTCTCTCTCTCTCTCTCTCTCTCTCTCTCTCTACATTCCACAGCTCCCGTTGAAGTAGCTGTGTGTGTCTGACATATCAGTCATTGTACTTACCTTCCTGCCACTGTCTCCAGGGGGGAATATAGACCATGTTCTGCAGTGGTCTAGTGTGTGTGTTTACGTGCTCATGCTCCCATTGACCAGGCGTGAGAGCTGCAGTCCTACTATCATAACTTAAACACATCCGTAACTGCCTATCGTTAATAGGCTTTAGTCACACAGGCTCCATTTTGAAAGGAAAGCGTGTCTCTCTCTCCCTCTCGAGTTGAACTGACTGTCAGATCCTTTTTTTAAATGGGCTTTTTTTTAAATGGCAGAGGCTTAGTGTTGTCTGAAGAGAGGAAGAGAAAAGAAAACAAGAGGGAGGAGCGGGAATTAGTTGGGCCTGGTGGATTGTGCGTACACACACACACACACACACACACACACACACACACACACACACACACACACACACACACACACACACACACACACACACACACACACACACACACACACACACTACACAGTTGTGACTCCACTTGAGCTGTGGAGAGAGAGGGAGGGAAGGAAGGAAGGAAGAGAATAAGAGAGGTGTTGAGGGATTTGTCAAAACCCTTAGCAGTCATCATTATGATAGCTAGTCAGGAGGCTATGTGTGTGTGTGTGTGTGTGTGTGTGTGTGTGTGTGTGTGTGTGCCTGACTAGCTTAAAACTGTGTTGATTATGAAGAATTATATCAAGTTTTTTTTACTCCGCAAGGAACTCAAACTGGTTCACACATTAGCAGACACTGTCGGTGACAAGAACCTGCTATTCAAATGGTGTTAATTCCACGAGGGTACAGAGTTCTTCAGAGTCCGGTCCTTACACTTCTCCTTTTACGTGCTCATGACGTCTGTTTAAAGATGGGACATGACAGGGATGATTAGTGTTGCGTTCCCTAAAGACTAAACCCTATATACACTACCGTTCAAAAGTTTGGGGTCACTGTTTTCCATGAAAACAGACATGAAATGAGTTGCATAATGAATAGGAAATATAGTCTAGACGTTGACAAGGTTATTAATCATGATTTTTTTTTTAAATTTCAATAATAATTGTGTCTTTCAAACTTTGCTTTTGTCAAAGAATCCTCCATTTGCTGCAATTACAGCCTTGCACACCTTTGGTATTCTAGTTGTCAATGTGTTGAGGTAATCTGAAGAGATTTCACCCCGTGCTTCCTGAGGAACCTCCCACAAGTTGGATTGGCTTGATGGGCACCTCTTTACGTACCATACGGTCAAACTGCTCCCACAACAGCTCAATAGGGTTGAGATCCGGTGACTCTGCTGGCCATTCCTTTATAGACAGAATACCAGCTGACTGCTTCTTCCTTTAAATAGTTCTTGCATAGTTTGGAGCTGTGCTTTGGGTCATTGTCCTGTTGTAGGAGGAAATTGGCTTCAGATTAAGCGTCGTCCACAGGGTATGGAATAGTGTTGCAAAATGGAGTGATAGCCTTCCTTCTTCAAGATCCCTTTTACCCTGTACAAATCTCCCACTTTACCACCAACAAAGCACCCCCAGACCATCACATTGCCTCCCCCAGACCAACACATTGCCTCCCCCAGACCATCACATTGCCTCCCCCAGACCATCACATTGCCTCCCCCAGACCATCACATTGCCTCCCCCAGACCATCACATTGCCTCCCCCAGACCAACACATTGCCTCCCCAGACCATCACATTGCCTCCCCAGACCATCACCCCCAGACCAACACATTGCCTCCCCCAGACCATCACATTGCCAACCCCAGACCATCACATTGCCTCCCCCAGACCATCACATTGCCTCCCCCAGACCATCACCCCCAGACCAACACATTGCCTCCCCCAGACCATCACATTGCCTCCCCCACACCAACACATTGCATCCCCCAGACCATCACATTGCCTCCCCCAGACCATCACCCCCAGACCAACACATTGCCTCCCCCAGACCAACACATTGCCTCCCCCAGACCATCACCCCCAGAACAACACATTGCCTCCCCCAGACCATCACATTGCCTCCCCCAGACCATCACCCCGCAGAACAACACATTTCCTCCCCCAGACCATCACATTGCCTCCCCCAGAACAACACATTGCCTCCCCCAGACCAACACATTGCCTCCCCCAGACCATCACATTGCCTCCCCCAGACCATCACATTGCCTCCCCAGACCATCACATTGCCTCCACCAGACCAACACATTGCCTCCCCCAGACCAACACATTGCCTCCCCCAGACCATCACATTGCCTCCCCCAGACCATCACATTGCCTCCACCAGACCAACACATTGCCTCCCCCAGACCGTCACATTGCCTCCCCCAGACCATCACATTGCCTCCCCCAGACCATCACATTGCCTCCCCCAGACCATCACATTGCCTCCACCAGACCATCACATTGCCTCCCCCAGACCAACACATTGCCTCCCCCAGACCATCACCCCCAGACCATCACATTGCCTCCCCAGACCATCACCCCCAGACCATCACATTGCCTCCCCCAGACCATCACACCCAGACCATCACATTGCCTCCCCCAGACCATCACCCCCAGACCATCACATTGCCTCCACCAGACCATCACATTGCCTCCCCAGACCATCACATTGCCTCCCCAGACCATCACATTGCCTCCCCAGACCGTCACATTGCCTCCACCAGACCATCACATTGCCTCCCCCAGACCGTCACATTGCCTCCACCAGACCATCACATTGCCTCCCCAGACCAACACATTGCCTCCCCCAGACCATCACCCCCAGACCATCACATTGCCTCCCCCAGACCATCACATTGCCTCCCCCAGACCATCCCCCCAGACCATCACATTGCCTCCACCAGACCATCACATTGCCTCCACCAGACCATCACATTGCCTCCCCCAGACCATCACATTGCCTCCCCCAGACCATCACCCCCAGACCATCACATTGCCTCACCAGACCATCACATTGCCTCCCCAGACCATCACATTGCCTCCCCCAGACCATCACATTGCCTCCCCCAGACCATCACATTGCCTCCCCCAGACCATCACATTGCCTCCCCAGACCATCACCCCCAGACCATCACATTGCCTCCACCAGACCATCACATTGCCTCCCCAGACCGTCACATTGCCTCCACCAGACCGTCACATTGCCTCCCCCAGACCAACACATTGCCTCCCCCAGACCATCACATTGCCTCCCCAGACCATCACCCCCAGACCATCACATTGCCTCCACCAGAACATCACATTG
>NC_088408.1:100690618-100720618 GCF_034236695.1 Oncorhynchus nerka | reverse complement strand
GGGAGAACTTGCACAATTGATGGCTGACTAAATACTTTTTTGCCCCACTGTATGTCTCCCTCTCACTTTCTGCCTTCTGTCTGTCTGTCTGTCTGTCTGTCTGTCTGTCTGTCTGTCTGTCTGTCTGTCTCCTTGCCTGCGTCCTCCTCTCTGTCTGTGGAGTAGCTTGACAAAGGCAATGAGGCTGGGTTCTGAATGTATATTTTGCTTCTCATTTGGATGAGAACAGCTCCTACAGCTGTATTGGCTGACCATCTCATTTGGATGAGAACAGCTCCTACAGCTGTATTGGCTGACCATCTCATTTGGATGAGAACAGCTCCTACAGCTGTATTGGCTGACCATCTCATTTGGATGAGAACAGCTCCTACAGCTGTATTGGTTGACCATCTCATTTGGATGAGAACAGCTCCTACAGGTGTATTGGCTGACCATCTCATTTGGATGAGAACAGCTCCTACAGGTGTATTGGATGGTTTCAGAGTTATGTGCAAGCTGTATCAGCTGTATGAACCCTAGGATATGTTGGAGCTGTAGGAGCTGTATTGGCTGTAGGAGTATGAGCTGTTGGAGTATGAGCTGTTGGAGTATGAGCTGTAGGAGTATGAGCTGTTGGAGTATGAGCTGTAGGAGCTGTAGAAGTATGAGCTGTATGAGCTGTAGGAGCTGTAGAAGTATGAGCTGTAGGAGCTATAGGAGCTGTAGGAGCTATAGGAGCTGTAGGAGCTATAGGAGCTGTAGGAGCTATATGAGCTGTAGGAGCTGTATGAGCTGTAGGAGCTGTAGAAGTATGAGCTGTAGGAGCTTCATGAGCTGTAGGAGTATGAGCTGTAGGAGGTATATTAGCTATAGGAGTATGAGCTGTAGGAGGTATATTAGCTATAGGAGTATGAGCTGTAGGAGGTATATTAGCTATAGGAGTATGAGCTGTAGGAGGTATATTAGCTATAGGAGTATGAGCTGTAGGAGGTATATTAGCTATAGGAGTATGAGCTGTAGGAGGTATATTAGCTATAGGAGTATGAGCTGTAGGAGGTATATTAGCTATAGGAGTATGAGCTGTAGGAGGTATATTAGCTGTAGGAGTATGAGCTGTAGGAGTATGAGCTGTAGGAGGTATATTAGCTGTAGGAGTATGAGCTGTAGGAGGTATATTAGCTGTAGGAGTATGAGCTGTAGGAGGTATATTAGCTATAGGAGTATGAGCTGTAGGAGGTATATTAGCTATAGGAGTATGAGCTGCAGGAGGTATATTAGCTATAGGAGTATGAGCTGTAGGAGGTATATTAGCTATAGGAGTATGAGCTGTAGGAGGTATATTAGCTGTAGGAGTATGAGCTGTAGGAGGTATATTAGCTATAGGAGTATGAGCTGTAGGAGCTGTTGGAGCTGTAGGATCTGTAGGAGCTGTAGGAGATCATACTGCTCATACTCAGACTGTTAACTGATGACTGTGTCGGTGAACAGCGGAAGTAATATAGGAGCTGTAGTATCCCCTTTATAGATATAGCTTTATATACAGTGCATTCTGAAAGTATTCAGACCCCTTGACTTTTTCCACATTTTGTTACGTTACAGCCTTATTCTAAAATGAATAAAAAAATATATATATCCTCATCAATCTACACACAATACCCCACAATGACTAAGCAAACACAGGTTTTTAAAAATATTTGCAAATTTATTAAAAATTAAAAACAGAAATATCACATTTATGTATGTATTCTGACCTTGACCCTACTCAGTACTTGGCAGCGATTACAGCCTTGAGTCTTCGTGGGTATGACGCTACAAGCTTGGTATACCTTTATTTGGGGAGTTTTTCCCATTCTTCTCTGCAGATCATCTCAAGTTGCCAACAGCATGCTTCACCGTAGAGATGGTGCCAGGTTTCCCCCAGACTTGACTCTTGGCATTCAAGACAAATTATTAAGTCTTGGTTTCATCAGACCAGAGAATGTTGTTTCTCATGGTCTGGGAATCCTTTAGCTGCCTTTTGGCAAACTCCAAGTGGGCTGTCATGTGCCTTTTACTGAGGAGTGGCTTCTGTCTGGCCACTCTACCATTAAGGCCTGGTTTGTGGAGTGCTGAAGATATCGAGTATTGACAACAGGGGAGGGTTCTGGAGTATTGACGGCAGAGGAGGGTTCTAGACTATTCAAAACAGGGGAGGGTTCTAGAGTATTCAAAACAGGGGAGGGTTCTAGAGTATTGACAGCATGGGAGGATGCTAGAGTATTGACAGCATGGGAGGATGCTAGAGTATTGACAGCAGGGGAGGATGCTAGAGTATTGACAAATAGGGGAGGATGCTGGAGTATTGACAGCAGGGGAGGGTTCTAGAGTATTGAAAACAGGGGAGGGTGCTAGAGTATTGAAAACAGGGGAGGGTTCTAGAGTATTGACAACAGGGGAGGGTTCTAGAGTATTGATAACAGGGGAGGGTTCTAGAGTATTGAAAACAGGGGAGGGTGCTAGAGTATTGAAAACAGGGGAGGGTTCTAGAGTATTGACAACAGGGGAGGGTTCTAGAGTATTGACAACAGCGGAGGGTTCTAGAGTATTGACAACAGCGGAGGGTGCTAGAGTATTGACAACAGGGGAGGGTTCTAGAGTATTGACAACAGGGGAGGGTTCTAGAGTATTGACAACAGGGGAGGGTTCTAGAGTATTGACAACAGCGGAGGGTGCTAGAGTATTGACAACAGGGGAGGGTTCTAGAGTATTGACAACAGGGGAGGGTTCTAGAGTATTGACAACAGGGGAGGGTTCTAGAGTATTGACAACAGCGGAGGGTTCTAGAGTATTGACAACAGCGGAGGGTGCTAGAGTATTGACAACAGGGGAGGGTTCTAGAGTATTGACAACAGGGGAGGGTTCTAGAGTATTGACAACAGGGGAGGGTTCTAGAGTATTGACAACAGGGGAGGGTTCTAGAGTATTGACAACAGGGGAGGGTTCTAGAGTATTGACAACAGGGGAGGGTTCTAGAGTATTGACAACAGGGGAGGGTTCTAGAGTATTGACAACAGGGGAGGGTTCTAGAGTATTGACAACAGGGATCCAATCATTTTTATCCCATCTTTTTTATATATTTGTATTACTTGTTATACAAAATATTGTTCTCTGAGCAATTGTATTAGTATAAAATAATGCATATTCCCATTTTTTAAATTTTATATAGCGCAGTATTTGTATGATTGTATTATTTATCTTGGGTGTCAAAAATTATAGACCCCATTGAATATGAGTCTCTGTTTATCTATATAAATAACTAAATTAAACTTATTGAGAGACTACCCTTCAAGATATGTTGTAAACAAATACACTTAACTCGAGATTAAAGCAAGATTCCCAGAACTCAAGACATCATTTCTGTGTCAATTGAGAAAAACAACATTTATGATCAATAACATTTTTTTCCCCAATGGGCTGTTTCTCAGGGGGGCGATTTTTTTCACGGTAGAAAAGTCTGAGCAGCTAAAATGAGCAACTCATTTAGATAAACCGGCCAACATGGAGGTTGTGTATTTGTGGAACTCCGGTAGCTGTTTAAGTACCTCAGTATGTCAATGCCTGGGTAGGCCTGAAACATAACCCTCCAACCCCCCAATAGGCTGAAGCCTAGATCAACACGAGTTCCCCCAGAAATACTGTCTGAGAACCAGACGGTAAGGTTCAGAAACGGTTGTAGAAGTTGAAAGTTCTGTCAATAAAATGGTTGTAGAAGCAGTGAACTGAAAGATCTGTCAATAATATGGTTGTTGAAGCTGTGAACTGAAAGACCTGTCCTGAGTGAAAAGATGGAAGCCTGAACAGAAAGACCTGTCCTGAGTGAAAAGATGGAAGCCTGAACTGAAAGACCTGTCCTGAGTGAAAAGATGGAAGCCTGAACAGAAAGACCTGTCCTGAGTGAAAAGATGGAAGCCTGAACAGAAAGACCTGTCCTGAGTGAAAAGATGGAAGCCTGAACAGAAAGACCTGTCCTGAGTGAAAAGATGGAAGCCTGAACAGAAAGACCTGTCCTGAGTGAAAAGATGGAAGCCTGAACAGAAAGACCTGTCCTGAGTGAAAAGATGGAAGCCTGAACAGAAAGACCTGTCCTGAGTGAAAAGATGGAAGCCTGAACAGAAAGACCTGTCCTGAGTGAAAAGATGGAAGCCTGAACAGAAAGACCTGTCCTGAGTGAAAAGATGGAAGCCTGAACAGAAAGACCTGTCCTGAGTGAAAAGATGGAAGCCTGAACAGAAAGACCTGTCCTGAGTGAAAAGATGGAAGCCTGAACAGAAAGACCTGTCCTGAGTGAAAAGATGGAAGCTGTGAACTGAAAGACCTGTCCTGAGTGAAAAGATGGAAGCCTGAACAGAAAGACCTGTCCTGAGTGAAAAGATGGAAGCTGTGAACTGAAAGACCTGTCCTGAGTGAAAAGATGGAAGCCTGAACAGAAAGACCTGTCCTGAGTGAAAAGATGGAAGCCTGAACAGAATAAAAATAGTCCTAAAAACGAACTAAAGTAAAACTGCAAAAAATGTGGCAAAGAAATGTACTTTATGTCCTGAATGCAAAGCGTTGTTTCGGGCCAATCAAACACAACACATCACTGAGTACCACTCTTCATATCTTCAAGCATGGTCGTGGCTGCATCATGTTATTGGTATGCTTGTCATCGGGAGTTTTTTTTAGGATGAAAAGTAACTGAACAGAGCTAAGCACGGGCAAAATCCTGGAGGAAAACCTGGTTCAGTCTGCTTTCCAACAGACACTGGGAGACAAACTCACCTTTCAGCAGGACAATAACCTGAAACACAAGGCCAAAAATACACTGGAGTTACTTACCAAGACGACATTGAATGTTTCGTAGTGGCCCAGCTACAGTTATGGCAAGACATTAAAATCACTGTCGAGCAATGATCAACAACCAACGTGACAGAGCTTGAATCATTTTTTAAGAGGATAATGTGTAAATATTGCACAATCCAGGAGTGTAAAAGCTCTTAGAGAATTATCCAGAAAGACTCACAGCTGTTAACGCTTCCAAATGTGATTCTAACATGTATTGACTCAGGGGTGTGAATACTTATGTAAATTAGATATTTCTGTATTTCTTTTTCAAAACATTTACAACCATCTCTAATAATATGTTTTCACTTTGACAATATGGGGTATTGTGATGTCATTAGGGGGTATTGTGATGTCATTAGGGGGTATTGTGGTGTCTTTAGGGGGTATTGTGAAGTCATTAGGGGTTATTGTGATGTCATTAGGGGGTATTGTGAAGTCATTAGGGGTATTGTGATGTCATTAGGGGTATTCTGAAGTCATTAGGGGTTATTGTGATGTCATTAGGGGGTATTGTGATGTCATTAGGGGGTATTCTGAAGTCATTAAGGGTTATTGTGAAGTCATTAGGGGGTATTGTGATGTCATTAGGGGGTATTGTGAAGTCATTAGGGGGTATTGTGAAGTCATTAGGGGTTATTGTGATGTCATTAGGGGTTATTGTGATGTCATTAGGGGTTATTGTGATGTCATTAGGGGTTATTGTGATGTCATTAGGGGTTATTGTGATGTCATTATGGGTTATTGTGAAGTCATTAATGGGTATTGTGATGTCATTAGGGGCTATTGTGAAGTCATTAGGGGTTATTGTGATGTCATTAGGGGTTATTGTGAAGTCATTAGGGGGTATTGTGATGTCATTAGGGGGTATTGTGAAGTCATTAGGGGGTATTGTGATGTCATTAATGGGTATTGTGATGTCATTAGGGGCTATTCTGAAGTCATTAGGGGTTATTCTGAAGTCATTAGGGGTTATTGTGAAGTCATTAGGGGGTATTGTGATGTCATTAGGGGGTATTGTGAAGTCATTAGGGGTTATTGTGAAGTCATTATGGGGTATTGTGATGTCATTAGGGGGTATTGTGAAGTCATTAGGGGTTATTGTGATGTCATTAGGGGTTATTGTGAAGTCATTAGGGGGTATTGCAATGTCATTAGGGGGTAGTCTGAAGTCATTAGGGGTTATTGTGAAGTCATTAGGGGTTATTGTGATGTCATTAGGAGGTAATGTGTGTAGATGGATGAGAAGAAAAACACATATTTAATCCCTTTTGAATTCAGGCTGTAACACAACACAATGTGGAATAAGTCAAGGGGTATGAATACCTTCTGAAGGCACTGTACCTAAGGAAAATGATTGAGGGGCTCTATGCAACACCCTTAAAAATGTCAGGGAAAATGATTCCTTAAGGGAAATCTTAAAGGAAAACACTTAAAAATGTTTTATGCCGAGTTCTCCTAAGAGCTAGAACTTTTGGTTTGTGAGTGTTCTAAATTCTAGAGTTCCAGAGTTCTGGAATATCAACAGTCGGGTGTTTCCAGCCTGGTTTCTTCCCTGCTCGCTGTGTGAGGTCAGACGTGTACATGTGGTGTGGTACATTCCTTCTGCTCTCAGCAAGTGTTTGGCAAGTCAGAGGAAAGTAAACAAATACCCTAATACCGTCTCCATGTTGGAAACCTCTGGAAACCATTAGGTAGAAAAATGATTCCTGTTGTCTGTTATCAGCTCGTGGCAGCCCATGTACTGTTTGTAAATATTAGATATGAACCCATTCTGCATAACAGTCCAAATCCAATCCTTTTTTGTTTAAAATCCTCACATTTCTCCATCTCTCTCTCTGCTGTCTAGAACTTGACGAATTGGATTCACACTTGCACTTTTCACACTATTGTGCCAACCTAAACTGTACTGGGCTGGCTCAGATAGTTTCTTGACATGCAGCATTCATTTAGTGATGTTTCCTTCTTGCAGCTGACTGATCTGGAGAAGCTAGAGGACCGAGGCCGGGTGGAGGGACAGAAAGAAACCTGCCGCTCTCCCACATCCATGAAGTTCAGGAGCAGATCACAAGGTAGGTTAGAGAGGACGACATGGCCTGTGGAAGACAGACAGACAGACGGACGGACGGACAGACAGACGGAGGGAGGGAGAGACAGACAGACAGACAGACAGACAGACAGACAGACAGACAGACAGACAGACAGACAGACAGACAGACAGACAGACAGACAGACAGACAGAGGGAGAGACAGACAGACAGACAGAGGGAGAGACAGACAGACAGACAGACAGACAGACAGACAGACAGACAGACAGACAGACAGACAGACAGACAGACAGACAGACAGACAGAGGGACAGACAGACAGACAGACAGACAGACAGACAGACAGACAGACAGACAGACAGACAGACAGACAGACAGACAGACAGACAGACAGATGGAGAGACTGGCAGACATACAGACAGAGGGAGAGACAGACAGACAGACAGAGGGAGAGGGAGACAGAGGGAGAGACAGACAGACAGGTCCCTAGTGATGTGTAATTGGGTCTTGTTGTGAAGCGTGTTCATCACACAGTCAGGCAGTTATTTGCTCCAGCTGAAAATAAGTCATGTTTACCCCATAAGCTAGTCAACCATACTGAAACTGTAGGCGCCTCAAGAGATTTCAAAACAACACAATTAAAAGGGGGAGGATCATTCTAATGTCACACCTTGTTTGAACTTTCCGTCTTTTCATTTGATATCCGTTATGGTTTGAACCACTGTCATTGACAGTAATGTTGCCGTGTTCTTTTCTGAGGACACGGCCAACAGGTGAGGACATAGACCACTAGGCTCTGCGATGAAGACGGAAGGAGACGTTTGGATAGTGAGACGTCCTGTATTGTGTTTCAGAGGAGCTGATTGGCTTGTAAAGACTTCCTGGTTTGTGTTTCAGGGGGCGGTAGTCGTCTGGAGTCTGTTGGAGAGGATGACGAGCTGATCGTGGAGAATGGAGAGGTGGGGAGTGACATGGTGGAGAAACCGACACGAGGTGGACGCAAACACTCCCTGCCTCAGCAGTTAGACACTGTAGGCATCCGACAGGTCAGTAGGTCCTAATCCAGGCACTTGTTCCTAATCCAGGCACTTGTCATCTCCTGTCTGGATTACTGCAACTCGCTGTTGGCTGGGCTCCCTGCCTGTGCCATCAAACCCCTACAACTCATCCAGAACGCCGCAGCCCGTCTGGTGTTCAACCTTCCCAAGTTCTCTCACGTCACCCCGCTCCTCCGCTCTCTCCACTGGCTTCCAGTTGAAGCTCGCATCCGCTACAAGACCATGGTGCTTGCCTACGGAGCTGTGAGGGGAACGGCACCTCAGTACCTCCAGGCTCTGATCAGGCCCTACACCCAAACAAGGGCACTGCGTTCATCCACCTCTGGCCTGCTCGCCTCCCTACCACTGAGGAAGTACAGTTCCCGCTCAGCCCAGTCAAAACTGTTCGCTGCTCTGGCCCCCCAATGGTGGAACAAACTCCCTCACGACGCCAGGACAGCGGAGTCAATCACCACCTTCCGGAGACACCTGAAACCCCACCTCTTTAAGGAATACCTAGGATAGGATAAAGTAATCCCTCTCACCCCCCCCTTAAAAGATTTAGATGCACTATTGTAAAGTGGCTGTTCCACTGGATGTCATAAGGTGAATGCACCAATTTGTAAGTCGCTCTGGATAAGAGCGTCTGCTAAATGACTTAAATGTAATGTAAATGTAGGTCAAAGGGCAGAGGTCAGGAGTCACTAGGTCAATGTCCGGGGATCTGACTGGTCAGTAGGTCAGAGGGCAGAGGTCAGGAGTCACTAGATCAGTGTCCGGGGGATGGTGTTATTCCTGTGGGTTGCCAGGGTTGCCATGCACAAGGTTACTGGTTGAAATCCCACACCTAACCCTAAACATAGACAATCACATCCAACCCAAATGCTTGTCATTATACAACAGAAGAGGTCAAAGGGTGAAGGTCAAGGAATAATGTACTATCCCCACGGGGAACTTTCCCTTGAAGGGGAAGCTGATTAAACCTAGCTGTGGTGCTCAGCTCCAGTCCTCTGAAGACCTGCTTGTCTGACCTGCTTGTCTGCTGGGTTCCACCCCTACTCAGGGAGCTAAAATGATCCCCATTATTAAATCATGCAAAACGGTATTTCCCTTGAAGGCTTAACAGACATACACTAGCAACCTAGCCTCCGTAGCTCCCGTCTCCTCTCACAGAGATACTGTATCTGTGTCTCTGACCTCTCCGTGGCTGGCTTAACAGACATACACTAGCAACCTAGCCTCCGTAGCTCCCGTCTCCTCTCATAGAGATACTGTATCTGTGTCACTGACCTCGCCGTGGCTGGTTGGGCCAGGGATCCAGGGACGCCTCACGTCTGACCTCTCCGTGGCTGGATTGGCTTTAAATAGGCTATACAGCAAATGCCTGTTCTGCTCCCTCCTCAGGCTGATAGATATACTGTATATTCACCTTGTCCCCACAGGCTGATAGATATACTGTATATTCCCCTTGTCCCCACAGGCTGATAGATATACTGTATATTCCCCTTGTCCCCACAGGCTGATAGATATACTGTATATTCCCCTTGTCCCCACAGGCTGATAGATATACTGTATATTCCCCTTGTCCCATCAGGCTGATAGATATACTGTATATTCCCCTTGTCCCATCAGGCTGATAGATATACTGTATATTCCCCTTGTCCCATCAGGCTGATAGATATACTGTATATTCCCCTTGTCCCATCAGGCTGATAGATATACTGTATATTCCCCTTGTCCCATCAGGCTGATTTGTGTGATAATAAGCCAGGCGGAAGTACATCACTGCCTCTCAGCTTGTGTCTCAGCCTGCCTCTCAGACTGGCCTCTCAGACTGGCCTCTCAGACTGGCCTCTCAGCCTGCCTCTCAGCTGGCCTCTCAGCCTGCCTCTCAGACTGGCCTCTCAACCTGCCTCTCAGACTGGCCTCCCAGCCTGGCCTCTCAGCCTGCCTCTCAGACTGGCCTCTCAGACTGGCCTCTCAGATTGGCCTCTCAGCCTGCCTCTCAGACTGGCCTCTCAGACTGGCCTCTCAGCCTGCCTCTCAGACTGGCCTCTCAGCCTGCTTCTCAGCCTGCCTTTCAGCCTTCCTCTCAGCCTTCCTCTCAGCCTTCCTCTCAGCCTGGCCTCTCAGCCTGCGTCTCAGCCTGCGTCTCAGCCTGCCTCTCAGCCTTCCTCTCAGCCTGCCTCTCAGCCTTCCTCTCAGCCTGCCTCTCAGCCTGCCTCTCAGCCTGCGTCTCAGCCTGCCTCTCAGCCTTCCTCTCAGCCTGCCTCTCAGCCTTCCTCTCAGCCTGTCTCTCAGCCTGCCTCTCAGCCTGCGTCTCAGCCTGCCTCTCAGCCTTCCTCTCAGCCTGCCTCTCAGCCTGCCTCTCAGCCTGCGTCTCAGCCTGCCTCTCAGCTTGCCTCTCAGCTTGCCTCTCAGTTTGGCTGTCTGCCTGTCCTCTCTCCCCTGTCTTTCAGCCTACCCTCTCAGTTTGGCCACTTCAGCCTCTCCTGCTCACATCACAATGCCCTGGTTGGCTACTGCTAATTGCTGAGTTAATCAAGGGCAGATTGACCAGACAATGTTTACTAGTTTTTGCCAGCAAGTGGCTGTAGCCTTTAAATCAAAGGTGTAAATGTTGTGCCTCTCACACATTTTTTGAGACGTAACTGGAACTAGAAAAAAGGCCTAGTTGTCTGATGATGCTACATTGATGCTGTCTAATCAGTGCTCTGTCTCTCTCACTGTCTCTCTCACGCTGTCCCTCTCACTGTCCCTCTCTCTGTCTCTCTCACTGTCCCTCTCGCTGTCTCTCTCTCTGTCCCTCTCTCTGTCTCTCTCACTGTCACTCTCGCTTTCTCTCTCTCTGTCCCTCTCTCTGTCTCTCTCACTGTCCCTCTCACTGTCCCTCTCACTGTCTCTCACTGTCTCTCACTTTCTCTCTCTGTCTATCTCTCTCTCTCTCTCTCGCTGTCTCTCTCTCACTGTCCCTCTCGCTGTCTCTCTCACTGTCTCTCTCTCGCTGTCTCTCTCTCACTGTCTCTCTCTCTCGCTGTCTCTCTCTCACTGTCTCTCTCTCGCTGTCTCTCTCTCACTGTCTCTCTCTCTCACTGTCTCTCTCACTGTCTCTCTCTCTCTCGCTGTCTCTCTCACTGTCTCTCTCTCTCGCTGTCTCTCTCGCTGTCTCTCTCGCTGTCTCTCACTGTTTCTCTCACTGTCCCTCTTGCTCTCTCTCTCTGTCTCTCTCTAACTGTCTCTCTCTTGCTGTCTCTCTCTCACTGTCTCTCTCTCTCGCTGTCTCTCTCACTGTCTCTCTCTTTCGCTCTCTCTCTCGCTGTCTCTCTCTCGCTGTCTCTCTCTCACTGTCTCTCTCTCGCTGTCTCTCACTCACTGTCCCTCTCGCTGTCTCTCTCTCGCTGTCCCTCTCTCTGTCTCTCTCTTACTGTCCCTCTCGCTGTCTCTCTCTCACTGTCCCTCTCTCACTGTCTCCCTCTCGCTGTCCCTCTCTCTGTCTCTCTCTTACTGTCCCTCTCGCTGTCTCTCTCGCTGTCCCTCTCGCTGTATGTCTCTCCGTCTCTCTGTCTCATTGTCTCTGTCTGTAGGAGTACCAGATAGTTAAGAAATCAGCTCGCTCCCTGAGCACCTTTCAAGTGGAGTCTCCATGGCGACTGGCCCAGCCGTCTATTATATCCAACATAGTCCTCATGAAAGGACAGGGAAAGGTGAGCGAGCACACACACACACACACACACACACACTAGATGTGGCACTGATCCCACTACCTCCCTCCCAGGATGTGACTGAATGGTCTTTATTTATCTGTTGTCCGTCACCATAGTCGGTAAACATCCTTCACCCCCCCAGATATATAGTCTCCCCCAGATATATAGTCCCCCAGATATATAGTCCCCCCCAGATATATAGTCCCCCCCCAGATATATAGTCCCCCCCAGATATATAGTCCCCCAGATATATAGTCCTCCCGTCCCCCAGATATATAGTCCCCCCCAGATATATAGTCCCCCAGATATATAGTCCCCCAGATATATAGTCCCCCAGATATATAGTCCCCCCAGATATATAGTCCCCCCAGATATATAGTCCCCCCCAGATATATAGTCCCCCCAGATATATAGTCCCCCCCCAGATATATAGTCCCCCCAGATATATAGCCCCGTCCCCCCCAGATATATAGTCCCCCCAGATATCTAGTCACCCCCAGATATCTAGTCCCCCCCAGATATATAGTCCCCCCAGATATATAGTCCCCCCCAGATATCTAGTCCCCCAGATATATAGTCCCCCCAGATATATAGTCCCCCCCCCCAGATATCTAGTCCCCCCAGATATATAGTCCCCCCAGATATCTAGTCCCCCCAGATATATAGTCCCCCAGATATATAGTCCCCCAGATATCTAGTCCCCCCAGATATATAGTCCCCCCAGATATATAGCCCCGTCCCCCAGATATATAGTCCCCCAGATATCTAGTCACCCCAGATATCTAGTCCCCCCAGATATATAGTCCCCCCCAGATATATAGTCCCCCCCAGATATCTAGTCCCCCCAGATATATAGTCCCCCCAGATATATAGTCCCCCCCCCAGATATCTAGTCCCCCCAGATATATAGTCCCCCCAGATATCTAGTCCCCCAGATATATAGTCCCCCCAGATATATAGTCCCCCAGATATCTAGTCCCCCAGATATATAGTCCCCCAGATATCTAGTCCCCCCAGATATATAGTCCCACCCAGATATATAGTCCCCCCAGATATATAGTCCCCCCAGATATATAGTCCCCCCAGATATATAGCCCCGTCCCCCAGATATATAGTCCCCCAGATATCTAGTCCCCCAGATATATAGTCCCCCAGATATCTAGTCCCCCCAGATATATAGTCCCCCAGATATATAGTCCCCCTCCCAGATATATAGTCCCCCTCCCAGACAAACTGTCCCACCCCCAGACATACAGTCCCCCCAGATATATAGTCCCCCTCCCAGACATACAGTCCCCCCCAGATATATAGTCCCCACCCAGACATACAGTCCTCCACCCCCCCAGACATACAGTCCCCCCCAGACATACAGTCCTTCATGATAAGCATCATTGACAGACCAGGAAACAGAGAAGTGTGCTATTGGAATTGAGTTGTATAGTGTATAAAAGTCACATCCTATTCATCTTGGTATATTTTAGTCAGAAGCTTGATGCAATTTCCCAGTGAATGTGTGTTTGCATGTTGAAACACTCTACAGGGTCTACGGAAGCCAAGTCCTTTTCACGTGTTCGTGTGTGGTTAGGCACATACCTGGTACGCACATGTAATGAGTCTGGCTCTTAGTACTTCCTACAGTTTGGTTCTGAATGAAGGGTGTGGGTTTTTGGCCCTGGGGTTCAGACAGTATTGTTGGTAGTTGGTTGTGCTCGGTGGTTGTGAAACCTTTGTGTGTGTGTGTGTGTGTGTGTGTGTGTGTGTGTGTGTGTTAGGGGCTGGGGTTCAGACAGTATTGTTGGTAGTTGGTTGTGCTCGGTGGTTGTGAAACCTTTGTGTGTGTGTGTGTGTGTGTGTGTGTGTGTGTGTGTGTGTTAGGGACTGGGGTTCAGCATCGTCGGAGGTCAGGACTCTGCCCGAGGAAGGATGGGGATCTTTGTCAAGACTATCTTCCCTAACGGAGCAGCGGTCGCAGACAGACGACTGAAAGAGGGAGATGAGATTCTGGAGGTGAATGGAGACTCTCTCCAAGGTCTGACCCACCAGCAGGCCATCCAGACCTTCAAGGTAACAGTCTGGATTAGGATTAAGGTTTAGGCCATCCAGACCTTCAAGGTAACAGTCTGGATTAGGATTAGGATTAAGGTTTAGGCCATCCAGACCTTCAAGGTAACAGTCTGGATTAGGATTAGGATTAGGATTAGGATTAAGGTTTAGGCCATCCAGACCTTCAAGGTAACAGTCTGGGTTAGGGTTAGGAAGGGTTAGGAAGGGTTAGGGTTAGGGTTAGGAAGGGTTAGGGTTAGGAAGGGTCAGGGTTAGGGTTAGGAAGGGTTAGGGTTAGGAAGGGTCAGGGTTAGGGTTAGGAAGGGTTAGGGTTAGGAAGGGTCAAAGCCAGGGTTAGGGTTAGGATTAGGAAGGGTTAGGAATAGGGTTAGGAATATGGTTGGGGTTAGAGGGTTAGGGTTAGGAATAGGGTTAGGAATAGGGTTAGGAAGGGTTAGGGTTAGGAAGGGTTAGGAAGGGTTAGGGTTAGGAAGGGTTAGGGTTGACCTAAGTCAATCAGTATGACACTCTGTTCTTGTTAATGTTGTTGTCGTTGTTGTTTTGGTCCTAATACTGTGTCTCTCTGTCCTGTCTCTCTGTCCTGTCTCTCTGTCCTGTCTCTGTGTCCTGTCTCTCTGTCCTGTCTCTCTGGTCCTGTCTCTGTGTCCTGTCTCTGTGTCCTGTCTCTCTGTCATGTCTCTCTGGTCCTGTCTCTGTGTCCTGTCTCTCTGTCCTGTCTCTCTGTCCTGTCTCTCTGTCCTGTCTCTGTGTCCTGTCTCTGTGTCCTGTCTCTGTGTCCTGTATCTGTGTCCTGTCTCTGTGTCCTGTCTCTCTGTCCTGTCTCTGTGTCCTGTCTCTCTGTCCTGTCTCTGTGTCCTGTCTCTCTGTCCTGTCTCTCTGTCCTGTCTCTCTGTCCTGTCTCTGTGTCCTGTCTCTGTGTCCTGTATCTGTGTCCTGCCTCTGTGTCCTGTCTCTGTGTCCTGTGTCTGGTCCTTTCTCTGGTCCTGTCTCTATGTCCTGTCTCTATGTCCTGTGTCTGGTCCTTTCTCTGGTCCTGTCTCTGTGTCCTGTCTCTATGTCCTGTCTTTGTGTCCTGTCTCTGTGTCCTGTCTCTGTGTCCTGTCTCTATGTCCTGTGTCTGGTCCTTTCTCTGGTCCTGTCTCTATGTCCTGTGTCTGGTCCTGTCTCTGTGTCCTGTCTCTGTGTCCTGTCTCTATGTCCTTTCTCTGGTCCTGTCTCTGTGTCCTGTCTCTGTGTCCTGTCTCTGTGTCCTGTCTCTGGTCCTGTCTCTGTGTCCTGTCTCTGGTCCTGTCTCTGGTCCTGTCTCTGTGTCCTGTCTCTGTGTCCTGTCTCTGTGTCCTGTCTCTGGTCCTGTCTCTGGTCCTGTCTCTATGTCCTGTGTCTGGTCCTGTCTCTGTGTCCTGTCTCTATGTCCTGTGTCTGGTCATGTCTCTGGTCCTGTCTCTATGTCCTGTGTCTGGTCCTGTGTCTGGGTCCTGTCTCTGTGTCCTGTCTCTGTGTCCTGTCTCTGGTCCTGTCTCTGTGTCCTGTCTCTGTGTCCTGTCTGGTCCTGTCTCTGGTCCTGTCTCTGTGTCCTGTCTCTGTGTCCTGTCTCTGGTCCTGTCCCTGTCTCTGTGTCCTGTCTCTGTGTCCTGTCCCTGTCTCTGTGTCCTGTCTCGGGTCCTGTCTCTGGTCCCCTGCAGCAGCTGAAAAAGGGTGTGGTGACTCTAACAGTACGGACACGTCTCCGAAGCCCCAGCCTGACGCCGTGCCCCACCCCCACCCTTCTCAGCCGCTCCTCCTCCCCGAACTCCAACGCCAGCGGGGGCAACCCCACCCCAGTACCCACCACCTTCGACGAACCCCCCGAAACCCGCAAGGGACCCCCAGGTCCTGGCCCCAAAGACCGCATCATCATGGAGGTTACACTCAACAAAGGTACCAGAGAAAGTTGGGTTGAACGGAGTGTTTTTTTTTTTCACTTTAGTTGTTTATCTCAGTTCAGTCGGTGTGTTAGATTGGCTTTTGTTGATTTGAGATGACATTAGTTTAGTAAGATATTAAATACTCTGTTAGATCTATTCTTTACTATTCTTACTGTCTAAACTATTCCAAGTGGCAATGGTAAAGAGTGGTGTCAGGAGATGCTATGGGCCTACAGTATAGTAGCCACACTCCAAAATCCTCTCACCAACTCACTGTCCTGCCAGGGTTCAAACCTGTCCTGCCAGGGTAAGAACCTGTCCTACCAGGGTAAGAACCTGTCCTACCAGGGTCCAAACTTGTCCTACCAGGGTCCAAACCTGTCCTGCCAGGTTCCAAACCTGTCCTACCAGGGTCCAAACCTGTCCTACCAGGTTCCAAACCTGTCCTACCAGGGTCCAAACCTGTCCTACCAGGGTCCAAACCTGTCCTACCAGGGCCCAAACCTGTCCTACCAGGGTCCAAACCTGACCTACCAGGGTCTAAACCTATCCTACCAGGGTCCATACCTGTCCTACCAGGGTCCAAACCTGTCCTACCAGAGTCCAAACCTGGCCTACCAGGGTCCAAACCTGTTAGTCTTGGAACACAGCAGAGTAATCTTTGGGGAAATGAAGGATTGCTAAACACCTGGAGGTGTTATTGTCAGTTCAGCCATAAAGCAGAAACTCCTCAACAGTTTTGGTAAACAAATGAGGGATGGGGCTGGAGAAATGTTACCACTCTCACATTCATAGACAGAGCTACGAATACAAGGACTGACCATCCATGATATCACAATTGTCATTTTAATCATGTTTTGATTAAACACTATACAGTGTTTGTTTACAAACATGGAAGTAAAACAAGATTCGATTTTGTCCCAAACAAATGGATGTCCCAATCGCAGATTTCCACTTTAATTAATGAGCGTGTCTCTCATTGAGAGTGGTCTGCCTTTCACAGAGAGGTTCTCTGTGCTGTCGAGTTGTTTACTTCATCATTGGGCTCCATTTCATATTGCCCTCTCCATGCTTTTGGCTATGACTGAAATAGGAGTTGATCCAGGCTCCATTTCATATTGCCCTCTCCATGCTTTTGGCTATGACTGAAATAGGAGTTGATCCAGGCTCCATTTCATATTGCCCTCTCCGTGCTTTTGGCTATGACTGAAATAGGAGTTGATCCAGGCTCCATTTCATATTGCCCTCTCCATGCTTTTGGCTATGACTGAAATAGGAGTTGATCCAGGCTCCATTTCATATTGCCCTCTCCATGCTTTTGGCTATGACTGAAATAGGAGTTGATCCAGCCTCCATTTCATATTGCCCTCTCCATGCTTTTGGCTATGACTGAAATAGGAGTTGATCCAGGCTCCATTTCATATTGCCCTCTCCATGCTTTTGGCTATGACTGAAATAGGAGTTGATCCAGGCTCCATTTCATATTGCCCTCTCCATGCTTTTGGCTATGACTGAAATAGGAGTTGATCCAGCCTCTATTTCATATTGCCCTCTCCATGCTTTTGGCTATGACTGAAATAGGAGTTGATCCAGCCTCCATTTCATATTGCCCTCTCCATGCTTTTGGCTATGACTGAAATAGGAGTTGATCCAGGCTCCATTTCATATTGCCCTCTCCATGCTTTTGGCTATGACTGAAATAGGAGTTGATCAAGGCTCCATTTCATATTGCCCTCTCCATGCTTTTGGCTATGACTGAAATAGGAGTTGATCCAGGCTCCATTTCATATTGCCCTCTCCATGCTTTTGGCTATGACTGAAATAGGAGTTGATCCAGGCTCCATTTCATATTGCCCTCTCCATGCTTTTGGCTATGACTGAAATAGGAGTTGATCCAGGCTCCATTTCATATTGCCCTCTCCATGCTTTTGGCTATGACTGAAATAGGAGTTGATCCAGCCTCCATTTCATCACCTGCAACTATGGAGGAAGAAGAGAAAGACTGATAGCTTAGAAGACAGGACATTTTAAGAATGGTTAGAAATGCATCTTGCTCATCCTCCCTGTGTCCTTTTTGTCTTTGTTTCCTGTGTGTGTGTGTGTGTGTGTGTGTGTGTCTGTGTGTTCCTCTGTCAGAGCCAGGGGTGGGTCTGGGTATAGGGACCTGCTGTCTAACTCTAGAGAACAGTCCTCCAGCCATCTACATCCACAGTCTGGCCCCCGGCTCTGTCACCAAGATGGATGGACGACTCAGGTACGTCATATCCCCATTAGTCACTGATCTAGGATCATCTCATACTCTTGTCTCTTGTCTCTCCTCCCAACCTCACTCTCTTAATCACTGATCTAGGATCATCTCATACTCTTGTCTCTCCTCACAACACATCCAACACCACCATCCCAGTAACCCTGGACCCATTCCAATTCGCAGAACGACCCAACAGATCCACAGATGACACATTCTCAATTGCATTTCACACTGCCCTCTCCCACATGAAAAAGTGTGTAAATTACTGGGGTGGCAGGGGAAATAAATAAGATGGCAGGTAGTGGTTAGAGCGTTGCTGGTTTGAATACCCGACAAGCTGAGAAATCTTTCGATGTGCAATTTCACTTATGTTGGTACTTATTCTGATGCCTAGTCACCTTACCCTGTCTTCTTCTACACATCTATCTCAAATACCTCATACCTCTGCACACAGCATCAATTCAGGACTAAGATCGGATCGTACTACACCGGCTCCGACGCTTGTCGGATGTAGTGGCTTGCAAACTATTACAGACTACAAAGGGAAGCACGGCCGAGAGCCGTCCAGTGACACAAGCCTACCAGACGAGCTAAATAACTTATATGCTCACTTCTAGGCAAGTAACACTGAAACATGCATGAGAGCATCAGCTGTTCCGGACGACTGTGTGATCACGCTCTCCGCAGCCGATGTGAGTAAGACCTTTAAACAGGTCAACATTCACAAGGCCGCAGGGCCAGGCTGATTACCAGGATGTGTACTTCGAGCACGCGCTGACCAACTGGAAAGTATATTCACTGACATTTTCAACCTCTCCCTGTCCGAGTCTGTAATACCAACATGTTTAAGCAGGCCACCATAGTCCCTGTGCCCAAGAACACTAAGGTAACCTGCCTAAATGACTACCGACCCGTAGCACTCATGTCTGTAACCATGAAATGCTTTGAAAGGCTGGTCATGGCTCACATCAGCACCATTATCCCAGAAACCCTAGACCCACTCCAATTTTGCATACAAACCGATCCACAGATGATGCAATCTCTATTGCACTCCACTCTACACTGCCCTCTCCCACCTGGACAAAAGGAACACCTATGTGAGAATGCTGTTCATTGACTACAGCTCAGCGTTCAACACCATAGTGCCCTCAAAGCTCATCACTAAGCTAAGGACCCTGGGACTAAACACCTCCCTCTGCAACTGGATCCTGGACTTCCTGACGGGCCACCCCCAGGTGGTAAGGGCAGGTAACAACACGTCTAACACGCTGATCTTCAACACAGGGGCCCCTCGGGTGTGTGCTCAGCCCCCTCCTGTAGTCCCGGTTCACTCATGACAGCACGGCTAGGCATGACTCCAACACCATCATTAAGTTTGCTGATGACACAGTGATAGGACTGATCACCAACAACGATGAGACAGCCTATAGGGAGGAGGTCAGAGACCCTAGCGTGTGGTGCCCAACACTCTAACCACTAGGCTACCCTGCCGTACCGGTACACCCTGTATATAGCCTCCACATTTACTCTGTACCGGTACCCCCTGTATATAGCCGCCACATTGACTCTGCAGGCTAATGTTGCTGGTACACTGTCGATGGCTGGTGTTGCTGGCACACTGCAGATGGCAATTGTTGCTGGCACACTGTCGATGGCTGGTGTTGCTGGCACACTGCAGATGGCAAATGTTGCTGGTATACTGTCGATGGTTGGTGTTGCTGTTACACTGTTGATGGCTGGTGTTGCTGTTACACTGTTGATGGCTGGTGTTGCTGTTACACTGTTGATGGCTGGTGTTGCTGGTACACTGCCGATGGCTGGTGTTGCTGGCACACTGCAGATGGCTAATGTTGTTGGTACACTGTCGATGGCTGGTGTTGCTGGGACAATGTTGGTGGCTGGTGTTGCTGGCACACTGCTGATGGCTGGGGTTGCTGGTACACTGTCGATGGCTGGTGTTGCTGGCTCACTGCAGATGGCAAGTGTTGCTGGTACACTGTTGATGGCTGGTACTCTGTACCGGTACCCCCTGTATATAGCCTCCACATTGACTCTGTACCGGTAACCCATCTGCAGATGGCTAATGTTGCTGGTTCACTGTCGATGGCTAGTGTTGCTGGCACACTGTCGATGGCTGGTGTTGCTGGCACACTGCAGATGGCTAATGTTGCTGTCACACTGTCGATAGCTTTTGTTGATGGCACACTGCAGATGGCTAAAGTTGCTGGCACACTGCAGATGGCTAGAGTTGCTGGTACACTGTCGATGGCTGGTGTTGCTGGCACACTGCAGACGGCTATTGTTGCTGGTACAGTGTTGATGGCTGGTGTTGCTGGCACACTGCAGATGGCTGGGGTTGCTGGTACACTGCAGATGACACATTTTGCTGGTGTGGCTAGTGTTGCTGGTACACTGCAGATGGCTGATGTTGCTGGTATGGCTGGTGTTGCTGGTACACTGCTGATGGCTAGAGTTGCTGATACACTGTAGATGATTGGTGTTGCTGGCACACTGCAGATGGCTAATGTTGCTGGTTCACTGTCGATGGCTGGTGTTGCTGGCACACTGTCGATGACTGGTGTTGCTGGCACACTGCAGACGGCTATTGTTGCTGGTACACTGTTGATGGCAGGTGTTGCTGGCACACTGCAGGTGGCTGGGGTTGCTGGTACATTGCAGATGACACATTTTGCTGGTGTGGCTAGTATTGCTGCCACACTGTAGAAGGCTAGTCTTGCTGGTACACTGTAGAAGGCTAGTCTTGCTGGTACACTGTAGAAGGCTAGTCTTGCTGGTACACTGCGGTTGGCTAGAGTTGCTGATACACTGTAGATGACAAGTATTGCTGGTGTGGCTAGTGTTGCTGGTACACTGCAGATGGCTGATGTTGCTGGTATGGCTGGGGTTGCTGGCACACTGCAGATGGATAATGTTGCTGGTACACTGTTGATGGCTGGTATTGCTGGCACACTGCAGATGGCTGGGATTGCTGGTACACTGCAGATGACACATTTTGCTGGTGTGGCTATTGTTGCTGGTACACTGCAGATGGCTGATGTTGCTGGTATGGCTGGTGTTGCTGATAAACTGCAGATGGCTAGATTTGCTGATACACTGTAGATGACAAGTATTGCTGGTGTGGCTAGTGTTGCTGGTACACTGCTGATGGCTGATGTTGCTGGTATGGCTGGTGTTGCTGGCACACTGCAGATGGATAATGTTACTGGTACACTGTTGATGGCTGGTGTTGCTGGCACACTGCAGATGGCTAATGTTACTGGTACACTGTTGATGGCTGGTGTTGCTGGCACACTGCAGATGGCTAATGTTACTGGTACACTGTTGATGGCTGGTGTTGCTGGTATGGCTGGTGTTGCTGGTACACTGTAGATGGCTGGTGTTGCTGGTACAATGCAGATGGCTAGTGTTGATGGCGCACTGCAGATGGTTAGTGTTGCTGGCACACTGCAGATAGCTAGAGTTGTATGTATGGCTGGAGTTGCTTGTATGGCTGGAGTTGCTTGTATGGCTGGTGTTACTGGCACACTGCAGATGGCTAGAGTTTTTTAGTACGCTGCAGATGGCTAGAGTTGCTCTCTCTCTCTCTCTCTCTCTCTCTCTCTCTCTCTCTCTCTCTCTCTCTCTCTCTCTCTCTTTTCTTCAGGCTTTGGCACTAAGGATTATTTACTGGACATAATACTAACAGATTGTGTGTGTGTGTGTGTGTGTGTGTGTGTGTGTGTGTGTGTGTGTGTGTGTGTGTGTCTCTAGTCGAGGGGACCAGGTCTTGGAGGTGGACTCTGTGAGTCTACGCCATGTGGCCCTGAGTGAGGCCTATGCTATTCTCAGTGAGTGTGGACCAGGACCAGTCAGCCTCATCATCAGCAGACACCCCAACCCCAAGGTACACACAAACACACATCCCCCAAGGTACACACACACACACACACACACACATACACACACACACACACACACACACACATCCCCCAAGGTACACACACACACACACACACACACACACACACACACACAAGGTACACACACATCCCCCAAGGTACACACACACACGCACTCCAAGGTACACCCCCCCCCCCCAAGGTACACACACACCCCAAGGTACACACACACCCCAAGGTACACACACACACCCCAAGGTACACACACACCACAAGGTACACACACCCCCCCCAAGGTACACACACACACCCCCCAAGGTGAGTGAGTGAGTGAGTGAGTGAGTGAGTGAGTGAGTGAGTGAGTGAGTGAGTGAGTGAGTGAGTGAGTGAGTGAGTGAGTGAGTGAGTGAGTGAGTGAGTGAGTGATGAGTGAGTGTGAGAGAGAGAGAAACAGTGAAGAGCTTGCTGTGGGAGTGTGTGACCCACTTTGCTCAGTGCTAACAAGCCCACACACACACACACACACACACACACCTGCTTCTACATATTTACTGCAAATACATAATGCATACAGTATGAAACTCAACGGCTTGTCCCAGACCTAGTCTGAAGAACCTACAGTAGTCCAACACTTTCCCAACTGCCCCCTGTCATCAGGAAGTGACCCACCAAGCTGAACCGCTGAATGACCAGCCATCCTGGTGATAAACCCTGGCCCTTTTAAATCACAGAACACAGAACTAACACAGACGGAGAACACAGATAGCTAGCTTCTATCAGTGGGTGAAGGAATTATTTCTCAGCTGCTCCTGAAGTTAGACAGAAGCTAAACAGGCAGATGGGCTACTGCACAAGAGGATTGGAACCAGCTCAAAATGACAACACTAGAGAACATCTCATTTCAGGGGGAGGGGGGGGGGGGTGCTGATGAACCTGAGAGACCAAAACAGACAACAGGAGAGAATTCTCAGCTGCTCCTGAAGTTAGATGGAAGAACTTCAATGTAGCGTCATCAGACTATGTGCTGAATGTGCTGACTCGTCATAATGTAACCATAAGTGATCTCTGCTGTTAATGAAGCATGCAGGGAGGTGCTAGAGGCTGTAGGTTCCTGGTTTCTACAGACATCAAGCTGCCACTTTAAATGTGACACTGGATGGAACCTTTATGTGTGACTGGGGGTTGGATGGGTCCGGTGGTTAGAAGGGTCAGGGAGTAACGTATTGGTGTAGATAAATCACTCCGAGAAAGAGGGAGAGACAGGCAGAGGGAGAGACAGGCAGAGGGAGATACAGGTAGAGGGAGAGACAGGCAGAGGGAGAGACAGGCAGAGGGAGAGACAGGCAGAGGGAGAGACAGGCAGAGGGAGAGACAGGTAGAGGGAGAGACAGGCAGAGGGAGATACAGGTAGAGGGAGAGACAGGCAGAGGGAGATACAGGTAGAGGGAGTAACGTATTGGTGTAGATAAATCACTCCGAGAAAGAGGGAGAGACAGGCAGAGGGAGAGACAGGCAGGGGGAGAGACAGGCAGGGGGAGAGACAGGCAGAGGGAGATACAGGTAGAGGGAGTAACGTATTGGTGTAGATAAATCACTCCGAGAAAGAGGGAGAGACAGGCAGAGGGAGAGACAGGCAGAGGGAGAGACAGGCAGAGGGAGAGACAGGCAGAGGGAGATACAGGTAGAGGGAGGGAGAGACAGGCAGACAAAGGGAGAGACAGGCAGACAGAGGGAGAGACAGGCAGACAGAGGGAGAGACAGGCAGACAGAGGGAGAGACAGACAGACAAAGGGAGAGACAGACAGACAAAGGGAGAGACAGGCAGACAGAGGGAGAGACAGGCAGACAGAGGGAGAGACAGGCAGACAGAGGGAGAGACAGGCAGACAAAGGGAGAGACAGACAGACAGAGGGAGAGACAGGCAGACAAAGGGAGAGACAGGCAGACAAAGGGAGAGACAGGCAGACAAAGGGAGAGACAGGCAGACAAAGGGAGAGACAGACAGACAGAGGGAGAGACAGGCAGACAGAGGGAGAGACAGGCAGAGGGAGAGACAGGCAGACAGAGGGAGAGACAGGCAGACAGAGGGAGAGACAGGCAGACAGAGGGAGAGACAGGCAGACAGAGGGAGAGACAGGCAGGCAGAGGGAGAGACAGGCAGACAAAGGGAGAGACAGGCAGACAAAGGGAGAGACAGGCAGACAAAGGGAGAGACAGGCAGACAAAGGGAGAGACAGGCAGACAAAGGGAGAGAGACAGACAGAGGGAGAGACAGGCAGACAAAGGGAGAGACAGGCAGACAAAGGGAGAGACAGGCAGACAGAGGGAGAGACAGACAGACAGAGGGAGAGACAGGCAGAGGGAGAGACAGGCAGAGGGAGAGACAGGCAGAGGGAGAGACAGGCAGACAGAGGGAGAGACAGACAGGCGGAGGGAGAGACAGGCAGACAGAGGGAGAGACAGGCAGACAGAGGGAGAGACAGGCAGACAGAGGGAGAGACAGACAGGCGGAGGGAGAGACAGGCAGACAGAGGGAGAGACAGGCAGACAGAGGGAGAGACAGGCAGACAGAGGGAGAGACAGACAGGCGGAGGGAGAGACAGGCAGACAGAGGGAGAGACAGGCAGACAGAGGGAGAGACAGGCAGACAGAGGGAGAGACAGACAGGCGGAGGGAGAGACAGACAGGCAGAGGGAGAGACAGACAGGCGGAGGGAGAGACAGGCAGACAGAGGAGAGACAGGCAGACAGAGGGAGAGACAGACAGGCGGAGGGAGAGACAGACAGGCAGAGGGAGAGACAGACAGGCGGAGGGAGAGACAGGCAGACAGAGGGAGAGACAGGCAGACAGAGGGAGAGACAGACAGGCAGAGGGAGAGACAGACAGGCAGAGGGAGAGACAGACAGACAGAGGGAGAGACAGGCAGACAGAGGGAGAGACAGACAGGCGGAGGGAGAGACAGGCAGACAGAGGGAGAGACAGGCAGACAGAGGGAGAGACAGGCAGACAGAGGGAGAGACAGACAGGCGGAGGGAGAGACAGGCAGACAGAGGGAGAGACAGGCAGACAGAGGGAGAGACAGGCAGACAGAGGGAGAGACAGGCAGACAGAGGGAGAGACAGGCAGACAGAGGGAGAGACAGACAGGCGGAGGGAGAGACAGACAGGCGGAGGGAGAGACAGACAGGCAGAGGGAGAGACAGACAGGCAGAGGGAGAGACAGGCAGACAGAGGGAGAGACAGACAGACAGAGGGAGAGACAGACAGACAGAGGGAGAGACAGGCAGACAGAGGGAGAGACAGACAGGCAGAGGGAGAGACAGACAGGCGGAGGGAGAGACAGGCAGACAAAGGGAGAGACAGGCAGACAAAGGGAGAGACAGGCAGACAAAGGGAGAGAGACAGACAGAGGGAGAGACAGGCAGACAAAGGGAGAGACAGGCAGACAAAGGGAGAGACAGGCAGACAGAGGGAGAGACAGACAGACAGAGGGAGAGACAGGCAGAGGGAGAGACAGGCAGAGGGAGAGACAGGCAGACAGAGGGAGAGACAGACAGGCGGAGGGAGAGACAGGCAGACAGAGGGAGAGACAGGCAGACAGAGGGAGAGACAGGCAGACAGAGGGAGAGACAGACAGGCGGAGGGAGAGACAGGCAGACAGAGGGAGAGACAGGCAGACAGAGGGAGAGACAGGCAGACAGAGGGAGAGACAGACAGGCGGAGGGAGAGACAGGCAGACAGAGGGAGAGACAGGCAGACAGAGGGAGAGACAGACAGGCGGAGGGAGAGACAGACAGGCAGAGGGAGAGACAGACAGGCGGAGGGAGAGACAGGCAGACAGAGGGAGAGACAGGCAGACAGAGGGAGAGACAGACAGGCGGAGGGAGAGACAGACAGGCAGAGGGAGAGACAGACAGGCGGAGGGAGAGACAGGCAGACAGAGGGAGAGACAGGCAGACAGAGGGAGAGACAGACAGGCAGAGGGAGAGACAGACAGGCAGAGGAGAGACAGACAGACAGAGGGGAGAGACAGGCAGACAGAGGGAGAGACAGACAGGCGGAGGGAGAGACAGGCAGACAGAGGGAGGAGAGACAGGCAGACAGAGGGAGAGACAGGCAGACAGAGGGAGAGACAGACAGGCGGAGGGAGAGACAGGCAGACAGAGGGAGAGACAGGCAGACAGAGGGAGAGACAGGCAGACAGAGGGAGAGACAGGCAGACAGAGGGAGAGACAGGCAGACAGAGGGAGAGACAGACAGGCGGAGGGAGAGACAGACAGGCGGAGGGAGAGACAGACAGGCAGAGGGAGAGACAGACAGGCAGAGGGAGAGACAGGCAGACAGAGGGAGAGACAGACAGACAGAGGGAGAGACAGACAGACAGAGGGAGAGACAGGCAGACAGAGGGAGAGACAGACAGGCAGAGGGAGAGACAGACAGGCGGAGGGAGAGACAGGCAGACAAAGGGAGAGACAGGCAGACAAAGGGAGAGACAGGCAGACAAAGGGAGAGAGACAGACAGAGGGAGAGACAGGCAGACAAAGGGAGAGACAGGCAGACAAAGGGAGAGACAGGCAGACAGAGGGAGAGACAGACAGACAGAGGAGAGACAGGCAGAGGGAGAGACAGGCAGAGGGAGAGACAGGCAGACAGAGGGAGAGACAGACAGGCGGAGGGAGAGACAGGCAGACAGAGGGAGAGACAGGCAGACAGAGGGAGAGACAGGCAGACAGAGGGAGAGACAGACAGGCGGAGGGAGAGACAGGCAGACAGAGGGAGAGACAGGCAGACAGAGGGAGAGACAGGCAGACAGAGGGAGAGACAGACAGGCGGAGGGAGAGACAGGCAGACAGAGGGAGAGACAGGCAGACAGAGGGAGACAGGCAGACGGAGGGAGAGACAGACAGGCGGAGGGAGAGACAGACAGGCAGAGGGAGAGACAGACAGGCGGAGGAGAGACAGGCAGACAGAGGGAGAGACAGGCAGACAGAGGGAGAGACAGACAGGCGGAGGGAGAGACAGACAGGCAGAGGGAGAGACAGACAGGCGGAGGGAGAGACAGGCAGACAGAGGGAGAGACAGGCAGACAGAGGGAGAGACAGGCAGACAGAGGGAGAGACAGGCAGACAGAGGGAGAGACAGGCAGACAGAGGGAGAGACAGACAGGCGGAGGGAGAGACAGACAGGCAGAGGGAGAGACAGACAGACAGAGGGAGAGACAGGCAGACAGAGGGAGAGACAGGCAGACAGAGGGAGAGACAGGCAGACAGAGGGAGAGACAGGCAGACAGAGGGAGAGACAGACAGACAGAGGGAGAGACAGGCAGACAAAGGGAGAGACAGACAGACAGAGGAGAGACAGGCAGACAGAGGGAGAGACAGACAGACAGAGGGAGAGACAGGCAGACAAGAGACAGACAGACAGAGAGACAGACAGACAGAGGGAGAGACAGAGACAGGGAGAGACAGGCAGACAGAGGGAGAGACAGGCAGACAGAGGGAGAGACAGGCAGACAGAGGGAGAGACAGGCAGACAGAGGACAGGCAGACAGAGGAGAGACAGACAGACAGAGGGAGAGACAGACAGACAGAGGGAGAGACAGACAGACAGAGGGAGAGACAGTCAGGCGGAGGGAGAGACAGGCAGACAGAGGGAGAGACAGGCAGACAGAGGGAGAGACAGGCAGACAGAGGGAGAGACAGACAGACAGAGGGAGAGACAGACAGACAGAGGGAGAGACAGACAGACAGAGGGAGAGACAGTCAGGCGGAGGGAGAGACAGGCAGACAGAGGGAGAGACAGACAGGCAGAGGGAGAGACAGTCAGGCAGAGGGAGAGACAGGCAGACAGAGGGAGAGACAGGCAGACAGAGGGAGAGACAGGCAGACAGAGGGAGAGACAGGGAGAGGATATAGAGATAAAGATGGACATAGAGAGTGAGAAAGAGGGAAAGAGACAGGGATGGCAGAGATAGAGGCAGAGATTCCTGTCGTGCTATCTGCACAGCTTTGTGTCACTGAACCGTTGGAACAGTCAGGCAACAGCTCAACATCAGTGACAACTCATTATCTTTACCTGGGTAAAGACAACACCGAAACACCCGAGTCTGCGTTCTCTCTGTCCTTGGTTTAGACAACCAGGCAGTTTGACGTGTTTTAACCAGATTCTCTAGTCCTGCAGTGCGGCCCAGACATGACGTGTTACATTACCTGTACTGAACTTTACTCACAGAGAGACATATGTGTTTCCCTGTAGGCAGACAAAGGGTCCCTTTACCTTAAACACTCCACTGACAACAACCCCACAGTACAAGCTGATACCATCGAGAATCCTTCCGGGAATCAGAGACCTGTCTTAGATCTGCTACTAGATTCTATTACATGTATTCAAATCAAATCAAATCAAATCAAATTTTATTTGTCACATACACATGGTTAGCAGATGTTAATGCGAGTGTAGCGAAATGCTTGTGCTTCTAGTTCCGACAATGCAGTGATAACCAACAAGTAATCTAACTAACAATTCTAAAACTACTGTCTTATACACAGTGTTAGGGGATAAAGAATATGTACATAAGGATATATGAGTGAGTGATGGTACAGAGCAGCATACAGTAGATGGTATCGAGTACAGTATATACATATGAGATGAGTATGTAGACAAAGTAAACAAAGTGGCATAGTTAAAGTGGCTAGTGATACATGTATTACATAAGGATGCAGTCGATGATGTAGAGTACAGTATATACGTATGCATATGAGATGAATAATGTAGGGTAAGTAACATTATATAAGGTAGCATTGTTTAAAGTGGCTAGTGATATATTTACATCATTTCCCATCAATTCCCATTATTAAAGTGGCTGGAGTTGGGTCAGTGTCAATGACAGTGTGTTGGCAGCAGCCACTCAATGGTGGCTGTTTAACAGTCTGATAGCCTTGAGATAGAAGCTGTTTTCAGTCTCTCAGTCCCAGCTTTGATGCACCTGTACTGACCTCGCCTTCTGGATGATAGCGGGGTGAACAGGCAGTGGTTCGGAGTGGTTGATGTCCTTGATGATCTTTATGGCCTTCCTGTAACATCGGGTGGTGTAGGTGTCCTGGAGGGCAGGTAGTTTGCCCCCGGTGATGCGTTGTGCAGACCTCACTACCTCTGGAGAGCCTTACGGTTGAGGGCGGAGCAGTTGCCGTACCAGGCGGTGATACAGCCCGCCAGGATGCTCTCGATTGTGCATCTGTAGAAGTTCGTGAGTGCTTTTGACGTTGAGTGTGAGGTTATTTTCCTGACACCACACTCCGAGGGCCCTCACCTCCTCCCTGTAGGCCGTCTCGTCGTTGTTGGTAATCAAGCCTACCACTGTTGTGTCGTCCGCAAACTTGATGATTGAGTTGGAGGCGTGCGTGGCCACGCAGTCGTGGGTGAACAGGGAGTACAGGAGAGGGCTCAGAACGCACCCTTGTGGGGCCCCGTGTTGAGGATCAGCGGGGAGGAGATGTTGTTGCCTACCCTCACCACCTGGGGGCGGCCCGTCAGGAAGTCCAGTACCCAGTTGCACAGGGCGGGGTCGAGACCCAGGGTCTCGAGCTTGATGACGAGCTTGGAGGGTACTATGGTGTTGAATGCCGAGCTGTAGTCGATGAACAGCATTCTCACATAGGTATTCCTCTTGTCCAGGTGGGTTAGGGCAGTGTGCAGTGTGGTTGAGATTGCATCGTCTGTGGACCTATTTGGGCGGTAAGCAAATTGGAGTGGGTCTAGGGTGTCAGGTAGGGTGGAGGTGATATGGTCCTTGACTAGTCTCTCAAAGCACTTCATGATGACGGAAGTGAGTGCTACGGGGCGGTAGTCGTTTAGCTCAGTTACCTTAGCTTTCTTGGGAACAGGAACAATGGTGGCCCTCTTGAAGCATGTGGGAACAGCAGACTGGTATAGGGATTGATTGAATATGTCCGTAAACACACCGGCCAGCTGGTCTGCGCATGCTCTGAGGGCGCGGCTGGGGATGCCGTCTGGGCCTGCAGCCTTGCGAGGGTTAACACGTTTAAATGTCTTACTCACCTCGGCTGCAGTGAAGGAGAGACCGCATGTTTTCGTTGCAGGCCGTGTCAGTGGCACTGTATTGTCCTCAAAGCGGGCAAAAAGTTATTTAGTCTGCCTGGGAGCAAGACATCCTGGTCCGTGACTGGGCTGGGTTTCTTCTTGTAGTCCGTGATTGACTGTAGACCCTGCCACATGCCTCTTGTGTCTGAGCCATTGAAT
>NC_088408.1:100300488-100320488 GCF_034236695.1 Oncorhynchus nerka | reverse complement strand
CATCCCCCAGCAGACAGTAGAGTCCCTGTCCGTCCCCCAGCAGACAGTAGAGTCCCTGACTGTCCCCATCACCCAGTAGAGTCCCTGTCCGTACCCCAGCAGACAGTAGAGTCCCTGTCCGTCCCCATCACCCAGTAGAGTCCCTGTCCGTCCCCCAGAACCCTGTAGAGTCCCTGACTGTCCCCCATCACCCAGTAGAGTCCCTGTCCGTACCCCAGCAGACAGTAGAGTCCCTGTCCATCCCCCATCACCCAGTAGAGTCCCTGTCCGTCCCCCATCACCCAGTAGAGTCCCTGTCCGTCCCCCCCAGCAGACAGTAGAGTCCCTGTCCGTCCCCATCACCCAGTAGAGTCCCTGTCCGTCCCCCATCACCCAGTAGAGTCCCTGTCCGTCCCCCAGCAGACAGTAGAGTCCCTGTCCGTCCCCCAGCAGACAGTAGAGTCCCTGTCCGTCCCCCATCACCCAGTAGAGTCCCTGTCCGTCCCCCATCAGACAGGAGAGTCCCTGTCCGTCCCCCAGCAGGCAGGAGAGTCCCTGTCCGTCCCCCAGCACCCAGTAGAGTCCCTGTCCATCCCCCAGCAGACAGTAGAGTCCCTGTCCATCCCCCAGCAGACAGTAGAGTCCCTGTCCGTCCCCCAGCAGACAGTAGAGTCCCTGTCCGTCCCCCATCACCCAGTAGAGTCTCTGTCCGTCCCCCAGCAGACAGGAGAGTCCCTGTCCGTCCCCCAGCAGACAGGAGAGTCCCTGTCCGTCCCCCATCACCCAGTAGAGTCCCTGACTGTCCCCCAGCACCCAGTAGAGTACCTGTCCGTCCCCCAGCACCCAGTAGAGTCCCTGTCCGTCCCCATCACCCAGTAGAGTCCCTGTCCGTCCCCCAGCACCCAGTAGAGTCCCTGTCCGTCCCCCAGCACCCAGTAGAGTCCCTGTCCGTCCCCCAGCACCCAGTAGAGTCCCTGTCCGTCCCCCATCACCCAGTAGAGTCCCTGTCCGTGACTAATGTAACCCAGACTAACACCATGGGTTACATTAGTCAGCCTGTTAGACATGCTAACACCATGGGTTACATTAGTCAGCCTGTTAGACATGCTAACACCATGGGTTACATTAGTCAACCTGTTAGACATGCTAACACCATGGGTTACATTAGTCAGCCTGTTAGACATGCTAACACCATGGGTTACATTAGTCAACCTGTTAGACATGCTAACACCATGGGTTACATTAGTCAACCTGTTAGACATGCTAACACCATGGGTTACATTAGTCAACTGGTTAGACATGCTAACACCATGGGTAACATTAGTCAACTGGTTAGACATGCTAACACCATGGGTTACATTAGTCAACCTGTTAGACATGCTAACACCATGGGTTACATTAGTCAACTGGTTAGACATGCTAACACCATGGGTAACATTAGTCAACTGGTTAGACATGCTAACACCATGGGTTACATTAGTCAGCCTGTTAGACATGCTAACACCATGGGTTACATTAGTCAGCCTGTTAGACATGCTAACACCATGGGTTACATTAGTCAACTGGTTAGACATGCTAACACCATGGGTTACATTAGCTGGCCTACATTAGTTTGTTTTCAGACAAATGTGTTCAACTTATTTGAAGTTTATCCAATGACCAGTGCATTTAGGAAGATAGCTAAATTAGGCCTAGTGAAATGTAGTTAGCTAGCTCACTGGCCAGGCAGTAGCCACTACTAGCCAACTAATCGTTGATGACCTATTCTTTGATAGATTTGGGTTAACTTGCTCATATCAAGCAACAGAGTTTGTGTCGTGGGCTCATTTTATGAATGATCGGACAGTGAACCTTAAATTGATTGGTGGGGTCGCTGGCGAGGCTTTTCATGAATGAATTAATTCGGCTGAAGCTGAGATTCCCAAGTCGTTTGGTGCTTACTGCTCCAGACGGCTCAGCAGCTCATCTGTGTGACGTCACACACCCAAGAAGACTTCATCAATCACAGACATACCTCATGAATATTAATGACTTTGCCCACGGCTATTCTACAAAATAAATGTTCACGTCATGTTCCCCCTCCATCTCCCCATCCTCCTGTCCATCCTTCTGTCTCCCATTCCTCCCTGTCCTCCCATCCCATATCCCCATGTACCTCGCCTCCACTCGTCCGCCCCTCCACCTGTCCTTCCGTCCTCCGCTCCACCCGTCCTCCCGTCCTCCCCTCCACCCGTCCACCCCCCCCTCTCCACCCGTCCTCCCGTCCTCCCCTCCACCCGTCCCCCTCCACCTGTCCTCCCGTCCTCCCCTCCACCCCCTCCACCCCACCCGTCCCCTCCTCCCGTCCTCCACCGTTCACCCTCCCCTCCACCCGTCCTCCCGTCCTCCCCTCCACCCGTCCGCCCCTCCACCCGTCCTCCCCTCCACCCGTCCGCCCCTCCACCCGTCCCCCTCCAACCGTCCGCCCCCCCACCCGTCCTCCCCTCCACCCGTCCGCCCCTCTCCACCCGTCCTCCCCTCCACCCGTCCGCCCCTCCACCCGTCCCCCCTCCACCCGTCCCCCCCTCCACCCGCCCGCCTCCACCCGTCCTCCCCTCCACCCGTCCTCCCCTCCACCCGCCCGCCCCTCCACCCGTCCTCCCCTCCACCCGTCCTCCCCTCCACCCGTCCGCCCCTCCACCCGTCCCCCCTCCACCCGTCCCGCCCCTCCACCCGTCCGCCCCTCCACCCGTCCCCCTCCCACCCGTCCTCCCCTCCACCCGTCCGCCCCTCCACCCGTCCCCCTCCACCGTCCTCCCCTCCACCCGTCCGCCCCTCCACCCGTCCCCCCCTCCACCCGTCCGCCCCTCCACCCGTCCCCCCTCCACCCGTCCCCCTCCACCCGTCCGCCCCTCCACCCGTCCTCCCCTCCACCCGTCCTCCCCTCCACCCGTCCCCTACTCCACCCGTCCGCCCCTCCACCCGTCCCCCTCCACCCGTCCTCCCCTCCACCCGTCCGCCCCCCCTCCACGCGTTCAACCCCTCCACCCGTCCACCTGCCCTCCCGTCCTCCCCTCCACCTGTCCTCCCGTCCTCCCCTCCACCCGTCCTCCCCTCCACCCGTCCCCCCTCCACCTGTCCTCCCCTGCGTCCTCCCCTCCACCCGTCCTCCCGTCCTCCCCTCCACCCGTCCTCCACCCGTCCTCCCCGCTCCACCCGTCCTCCCCTCCACCCGTCCTCCCGTCCTCCCCTCCACCCTTCCTCCCCTCCACCTGTCCTCCCGTCCTCCCCTCCACCCGTCCTCCCCTCCACCCGTCCGCCCCTCCACCCGTCCTCCCGTCCTCCCCTCCCACCCGTCCTCCCGTCCTCCCCTCCACCCGTCCTCCCTCCCCTCCGTCCTCCCCTCTCCACCCGTCCTCCCCTCCACCCGTCCGCCCCTCCACCCGTCCCCCCTCCAACCGTCCGCCTCCCACCGTCCTCCCGTCCTCCCCCGTCCACCCGTCCTCCCGTCCTCCCCTCCACCCGTCCCCCTCCACCCGTCCCCCTCCACCCGTCCTCCCGTCCTCCCCTCCACCCGTCCTCCCCCGTCCTCCCCTCCACCCGTCCTCCCCTCCACCCGTCCCCCTCCACCCGTCCTCCCGTCCTCCCCTCCACCCGTCCCCCTCCACCCGTCCTCCCCTCCACCCGTCCTCCCGTCCTCCCCTCCACCCGTCCTCCCCTCCACCCGTCCTCCCCTCCACCCGTCCGCCCCTCCCCGTTCACCCGTCCTCCCGTCCTCCCCTCCACCCGTCCTCCCGTCCTCCCCTCCACCCGTCCTCCCCCTCCACCCGTCTGCCCCTCCACCCGTCCTCCCCTCCACCCGTCCGCCCCTCCACCCGTCCCGCCCTCCACCCGTCCGCCCCTCCACCCGTCCTCCCGTCCTCCCCGCCACCCGTCCTCCCGTCCTCCCCTCCACCCCCCGTCCCCCTCCACCCGTCCCCCCCCCTCCATCCGTCCCCCCTCCTCCCCCTCCACCCGTCCCCCCTCCACCCGTCCTCCCCCTCCCCTCCAGCCCCCCTCCACCCGTCCCCCTCCACCCGTCCTCCCCTCCACCCCTCCCCTCCTCCCCCTCCACCCGTCCTCCCCTCCACCCGTCCTCCCCTCCACCCGTCCTCCCCTCCACCCGTCCCCCTCCCACCCGTCCTCCCTCCACCCTCCCCCCACCCCGTCCCCCTCCACCCCCTCCTCCCCTCCTCCCGTCCTCCCCTCCACCCGTCCTCCCCTCCACCCGTCCTACCCTCCACCCGTCCCCCTCCACCCGTCCCCCTCCACCCGTCCTCCCGTCCTCCCCTCCACCCGTCCCCCTCCACCGTCCTCCCCTCCACCCGTCCTCCCCTCCACCCCCCCCTCCACCCGTCCTCCCCTCCACCCGTCCTCCCGTCCTCCCCTCCTCCGTCCTCCCCTCCACCCGTCCCCCCTCCACCCGTCCCCCACTCCACCCGTCCTCCCGTCCTCCCCTCCACCCGTCCCCCTCCACCCGTCCTCCCGTCCTCCCCCCTCCACCCGTCCTCCCCTCCACCCGTCTGCCCCTCCACCCGTCCTCCCGTCCTCCCCTCCACCCGTCTGCCCCTCCACCCGTCCTCCCCTCCACCTGTCCGCCCCCTCCACCCGTCCCCCCTCCAACCGTCCGCCCCTCCACCCGTCCTCCCGTCCTCCCGCCACCCGTCCTCCCGTCCTCCCCTCCACCCGTCCTCCCCTCCACCCGTCCCCCTCCACCCGTCCCCCCTCCACCCGTCCGCACCTCCACCCGTCCGCACCTCCACCCGTCCCCCCTCCACCCGTCCTCCCCTCCACCCGTCCTCCCCTCCACCCGTCCCCCTCCACCCCGTCCTCCCCTCCACCCGTCCCCCTCCACCCGTCCTCCCCTCCACCCGTCCTCCCCTCCACCCGTCCTCCCCTCCACCCGTCCCCCCTCCACCCGTCCTCCCCTCCACCCGTCCCCCTCCACCCGTCCTCCCCTCCACCCGTCCCCCCTCCACCTGTCCTCCTGTCATTCCCACTGTCTGTCTCCTGTCCTTCCCACTTGACTGTCCCCGACCCCTTACTCTCCCCGTTTCTCCTGCACCCTTGAGAGGTCTCGTCCTTCGCCCTGTCCATCTCCGTGTCCTTCCCACTTGACTGTCCACCTTGTCTATCCCCCACATCTCCCTGCCCCCCCCGTGCCCCTCTAGCCACCCATTCCTCCTTTAGAAGACCACCTGCAGTAGAGATCCTTGGAGATATGGAGTGGTCCTTTCTCTGACATTAGTCTAATGTTGAGTGGCTGTGTGATGGCAGGTTGACAGGATTCATTCAGGGTCTGGGACTTATTGAAGTAGGACATGGTGGCAGGGCTTTCATGCTTTTCACAATGTTCTTTATGGAAATAGGAGTTTTGGGGATTGAAAGAGTATGTACGATTCTCGTACATACAGTGGGGCAAAAAAGTATTTAGTCAGCCACCAACTGTGCATGTTCTCCCACTTAAAAAGATGAGAGAGGCCTCATAGGTACACTTCAACTATGACAGACAAAATGAAAAAAAAATCACATTGTAGGATTTTTTATGAATTTATTTGCAAATTATGGTGGAAAATAAGTATAAGCAAAGCCACCACACCAAGACACCACTAAACAATACATGAAATGCACTCTAACGGTGACCAAAAGGGATTAATGGCAACAAACTGTTAGGCTCTACATAAAGCAGAACCTCTGTTTCAGCACCATGGAGTGAAACCTTATCACTGCTACACCTGGCTATCACTGTTACACCTGGCTATCACTGCTACACCTGGCTATCACTGTTAGACCTGGTTACTACTGTTACACCTGGCTATCACTGTTACACCTGGCTACCACTGTTACACCTGGCTACCACTGTTACACCTGGTTACTACTGTTACACCTGGCTATCACTGTTACACCTGGCTATCACTGCTACACCTGGCTATCACTGTTACACCTGGCTATCACTGTTAGACCTGGTTACTACTGTTACACCTGGCTATCACTGCTACACCTGGCTATCACTGTTAGACCTGGTTACTACTGTTACACCTGGCTATCACTGTTACACCTGGCTACCACTGTTACACCTGGCTATCACTGTTACACCTGGTTACTACTGTTACACCTGGCTATCACTGTTACACCTGGTTACTACTGTTACACATGGTTACTACTGTTACACCTGGCTATCACTGCTACACCTGGCTATCACTGTTAGACCTGGTTACTACTGTTACACCTGGCTATCACTGTTACACCTGGTTACTACTGTTACACCTGGCTATCACTGTTACACCTGGTTACTACTGTTACACATGGCTATCACTGTTACACCTGGTTACTACTGTTACACCTGGCTATCACTGTTACACCTGGTTACTACTGTTACACCTGGCTACCACTGTTACACCTGGCTACCACTGTTACACCTGGCTACCACTGTTACCACTGTTACACCTGGCTTGTAAGTCGCTCTGGATAAGAGCGTCTGCTAAATGACTTAAATGTAATGTAAATGTACCACTGTTACACCTGGCTACCACTGTTACACCTGGTTACTACTGATACACCTGGCTACCACTGTTACACCTGGCTACCACTGTTACACCTGGCTACCACTGTTACACCTGGCTACCACTGTTACACCTGGTTACTACTGATACACCTGGCTACCACTGTTACACCTGGCTATCACTGTTACACCTGGTTACTACTGTTACACCTGGCTACCACTGTTACACCTGGCTACCACTGTTACACCTGGCTACCACTGCTACACCTGGCTACCACTGTTACACCTGGCTATCACTGTTACACCTGGTTACTACTGTTACACCTGGCTACCACTGTTACACCTGGTTACTACTGATACACCTGGCTATCACTGCTACACCTGGTTACTACTGTTACACCTGGCTACCACTGTTACACCTGGCTACCACTGCTACACCTGGCTACCACTGTTACACCTGGCTACCACTGTTACACCTGGCTACCACTGTTACACCTGGTTACTACTGATACACCTGGCTATCACTGTTACACCTGGTTACTACTGTTACACCTGGCTACCACTGATACACCTGGCTATCACTGTTACACCTGGCTACCACTGTTACACCTAGCTATCACTGTTACACCTGGCTACCACTGCTACACCTGGCTACCACTGTTACACCTGGCTACCACTGCTACACCTGGGGACCACTGCTACACCTGGCTACCACTGTTACACCTGGCTACCACTGTTACACCTGGCTACCACTGTTACACCTGGCTACCACTGTTACACCTGGCTACCACTGTTACACCTGGCTACCACTGTTACACCTGGCTACCACTGTTACACCTGGCTATCACTGTTACACCTGGCTACCACTGTTACACCTGGCTACCAGCGGAGCCTCGCCTGGCAGTGAAACACTTCATTCAGCCTCATGTACCGTCTTCATTCTTTACACCATAGCTGATACGGCTGACCAGCTACAATAATTATGATTTCCTCTGACTCCTTTTTTATTTATTTGTGTAAGTCGACAAGAACTGCATTCTCTGTCAACAATAACGATTGTCGACGTGACCTTTGAACCATACGCAAACACTGTTACGTTTCCGTTTGTTGCTATAGCAATGCTAATCTTTTGGAACAGTCTGCAGGTGTTTTCTGCAGTTACATGTGCTGGTGTCATTCAGGCATTTTACATTATTGATTGCGGACCTCTATGTAGAAAGAGAATTGCTTTTATCAAATATGTTTATTTTGGTATTGTGTGCTAAATTACTTTGTTTTATATACGTATATGTGTACGTTTTATCAAGTTGTTTTAATTGTAATGTACACAGGGCTCTCTAGTAAAAAATAGATTATACATCTCAATTTCACTTCCTGCTTAAATAAAAGGTTAAATTAACATAAATTAACATAATTAACACTAAGATCTAAGCAAAAGCAAATGATAAATGCTAAAAGATTTCCAATTCCTGTCACAGAGATGTTTTCTCTTCAGTGATTTTCCTGTGTTGTTCTGAAGACAGTTTCTCAGTACAAACTATAATCAGAACAAGTATACCTGCCAAGGTACACACACACACATACACGCACGCACGCACGCGCACGCACACACACACACACACACACACACACACACACACACACACACACACACACACACACACTCACTCACTCACACACACACACAGAGAGAGAGACACAGACACACAGACACACAGACACACACACTCTCTCTTTCTCTCTCTAAGCTCGGAGAGCACTCAGCTGAACATAGGAGCATTAGGTCTGGGAGAGAGAAGTGATGGTAAACACACAAAGGCAGTTTGACGCTGTCCTCCTCTCTCTGCTAAGGACCCCTCTGGGAGGTAAACAGACTGTCCTCCTCTCTCTGCTAAGGACCCCTCTGGGAGGTAAACAGACTGTCCTCCTCTCTCTGCTAAGGACCCCTCTGGGAGGTAAACAGACTGTTCTCTCTCTCCTAAGGACCCCTCTGGGAGGTAAACAGACTGTTCTCTCTCTGCTAAGGACCCCCTCTGTGAGGTAAACAGACTGTCCTCCTTCTCCTCTCTCTGCTAAGGACCCCCTCTGGGAGGTAAACAGACTGTTCTCCTCTCTCTGCTAAGGACCCCCTCTGGGAGGTAAACAGTGTTCTCCTTCTCCTCTCTCTGCTAAGGACCCCCTCTGGGAGGTAAACAGACTGTTCTCCTCTCTCTGCTAAGGACCCCCTCTGTGAGGTAAACAGACTGTCCTCCTCTCTCTGCTAAGGACCCCCTCTGGGAGGTAAACAGACTGTTCTCTCTCTGCTAAGGACCCCTCTGGGAGGTAAACAGACTGTTCTTTCTCTGCTAAGGACCCCTCTGGGAGGTAAACAGACTGTTCTCTCTCTCCTAAGGACCCCTCTGGGAGGTAAACAGACTGTTCTCTCTCTGCTAAGGACCCCCTCTGGGAGGTAAACAGACTGTCCTCCTCTCTCTGCTAAGGACCCCCTCTGGGAGGTAAACAGACTGTTCTCCTCTCTCTGCTAAGGACCCCTCTGGGAGGTAAACAGACTGTTCTCCTTCTCCTCTCTCTGCTAAGGACCCCCTCTGTGAGGTAAACAGACTGTTCTCCTTCTCCTCTCTCTGCTAAGGACCCCTCTGTGAGGTAAACAGACTGTCCTCCTCTCTCTGCTAAGGACCCCCTCTGGGAGGTAAACAGACTGTCCTCCTCTCTCTGCTAAGGACCCCTCTGGGAGGTAAACAGACTGTTCTCTCTCTGCTAAGGACCCCTCTGGGAGGTAAACAGACTGTTCTCTCTCTGCTAAGGACCCCTCTGGGAGGTAAACAGACTGTTCTCTCTCTGCTAAGGACCCCTCTGGGAGGTAAACAGACTGTTCTCTCTCTGCTAAGGACCCCCTCTGGGAGGTAAACAGACTGTTCTCCTCTCTCTGCTAAGGACCCCCTCTGTGAGGTAAACAGACTGTCCTCCTCTCTCTGCTAAGGACCCCTCTGGGAGGTAAACAGACTGTTCTCTCTCTGCTAAGGACCCCTCTGGGAGGTAAACAGACTGTTCTCTCTCTGCTAAGGACCCCCTCTGGGAGGTAAACAGTGTTCTCCTTCTCCTCTCTCTGCTAAGGACCCCCTCTGGGAGGTAAACAGTGTTCTCCTTCTCCTCTCTCTGCTAAGGACCCCCTCTGGGAGGTAAACAGTGTTCTCATTCTCCTCTCTCTGCTAAGGACCCCTCTGGGAGGTAAACAGTGATCTCCTTCTCCTCTCTCTGCTAAGGACCCCCTCTGGGAGGTAAACAGACTGTTCTCCTCTCTCTGCTAAGGACCCCCTCTGGGAGGTAAACAGTGATCTCCTTCTCCTCTCTCTGCTAAGGACCCCTCTGGGAGGTAAACAGACTGTTCTCTCTCTCCTAAGGACCCCCTCTGGGAGGTAAACAGTGATCTCCTTCTCCTCTCTCTGCTAAGGACCCCTCTGGGAGGTAAACAGACTGTCCTCCTCTCTCTGCTAAGGACCCCCTCTGGGAGGTAAACAGACTGTTCTCCTCTCTCTGCTAAGGACCCCTCTGGGAGGTAAACAGACTGTCCTCCTCTCTCTGCTAAGGACCCCCTCTGTGAGGTAAACAGACTGTCCTCCTCTCTCTGCTAAGGACCCCTCTGGGAGGTAAACAGACTGTTCTCTCTCTGCTAAGGACCCCTCTGGGAGGTAAACAGACTGTTCTCTCTCTGCTAAGGACCCCTCTGGGAGGTAAACAGACTGTTCTCCTCTCTCTGCTAAGGACCCCCTCTGTGAGGTAAACAGACTGTCCTCCTTCTCCTCTCTCTGCTAAGGACCCCCTCTGGGAGGTAAACAGACTGTTCTCCTTCTCCTCTCTCTGCTAAGGACCCCCTCTGGGAGGTAAACAGACTGTTCTCCTTCTCCTCTCTCTGCTAAGGACCCCTCTGGGAGGTAAACAGACTGTTCTCCTCTCTCTGCTAAGGACCCCCTCTGGGAGGTAAACAGTGTTCTCCTTCTCCTCTCTCTGCTAAGGACCCCCTCTGGGAGGTAAACAGACTGTTCTCTCTCTGCTAAGGACCCCCTCTGTGAGGTAAACAGTGTTCTCCTTCTCCTCTCTCTGCTAAGGACCCCCTCTGGGAGGTAAACAGACTGTCCTCCTCTCTCTGCTAAGGACCCCCTCTGGGAGGTAAACAGACTGTTCTCCTCTCTCTGCTAAGGACCCCTCTGGGAGGTAAACAGACTGTTCTCTCTCTGCTAAGGACCCCTCTGGGAGGTAAACAGACTGTTCTCTCTCTCCTAAGGACCCCTCTGGGAGGTAAACAGACTGTTCTCTCTCTGCTAAGGACCCCCTCTGGGAGGTAAACAGTGTTCTCCTTCTCCTCTCTCTGCTAAGGACCCCCTCTGTGAGGTAAACAGTGCTTCTCCTTCTCCTCTCTCTGCTAAGGACCCCTCTGGGAGGTAATCAGACTGTTCTCTCTCTGCTAAGGACCCCCTCTGGGAGGTAAACAGAATGTCCTCCTCTCTCTGCTAAGGACCCCCTCTGTGAGGTAAACAGACCTATGTAGGTTGTCTGAGCTGTGGCATCTGACACACACACACACACACACACACACACACACACACACACACACACACACACACACACACACACGCAAGTTTAATGTCCACTTTGTCAAGTTGTATATATCTCTTTGTCTCTATATGAACTGCTGAATGTTTACAGAGTGATGCTGTATATATCTCTATATGAACTGCTGAATGTTTACAGAATGATGCTGTATATATCTCTATATGAACTGCTGAATGTTTACAGAGTGATGCTGTGTATATCTCTATATGAACTGCTGAATGTTTACAGAGTGATGCTGTATATATCTCTATATGAACTGCTGAATGTTTACAGAGTGATGCTGTATATATCTCTATATGAACTGCTGAATGTTTACAGAGTGATGCTGTATATATCTCTATATGAACTGCTGAATGTTTACAGAGTGATGCTGTATATATCTCTATATGAACTGCTGAATGTTTACAGAGTGATGCTGTATATATCTCTATATGAACTGCTGAATGTTTACAGAGTGATGCTGTATTTATCTCTATATGAACTGCTGAATGTTTACAGAGTGATGCTGTATATATCTCTATATGAACTGCTGAATGTTTACAGAGTGATGCTGTATATATCTCTATATGAACTGCTGAATGTTTACAGAGTGATGCTGTATATATCTCTATATGAACTGCTGAATGTTTACAGAGTGATGTGTGTGAGTTGTCTTGGCCTTAAAAAATATTCCCTGAGGGTTTGTGGTCGGGCTGAATTATTAAATACTATCAAAGTATTGGAGCAGAAAGACATCTTTAACATTTGAATTGGTTTATTTCCAAAATGCTGTATCCCCACCGGCAACAAATATCATCAGAAATGTTAGCTTATTGGTACTTGACTATTCTTAGGTTTTTAATTCATATATTTTAAGATGTGCGTTAAGATTTGTTTGCCTTAGGAAAGTATACAGACCTCTTGAATTTTTTTACACAATTTGTTACGTTACAGCCTTATTCTAAAATTGATCAAAATAAAACAATTTCCACAGAAATCTACACAAAATACCCCAATAATGACAAAGCAAAAACAGTTTTTTTTAGAAATGTTTGCTAAATGTATTAAAAAACAAACATAAACACCTTATTTGCATAAGTATTCAGACCCTTTGCTGTGAGACCCGAAAATGAGCTCAGGTGCATCCTGTTTCCATTGATCATCCTTGAGATGTTTCTACAACTTGGAGTCCACCTGTGGTGAATTCAATTAATTGGACATGATTTGGAAAGACACACACCTGTTTATATAAGGTCCCACAGATGACAGTGCATGTTAGAGCAAAAACCAAGCCATGAGGTCGGAGGAACCGTCCGTAGAGCTCCAAGACAGCATTGTGTCGAAGGCAAAGATCTGAGGAAGGGTACCAAAACATTTCTGCAGCATTTAAGGTCCCCAAGAACACAGTGGCATCCATCATTATTAAATGGAAGAAGAAGAAGAAGTTTGGAACCACCAAGACTCTTCCTAGAGCTGGCCGTCTGGCCAAACTGAGCAATCAGGGGAGAAGGGCCTTGGTCAGGGAGGTGACCAAGAACCCGATGGTCACTCTGAGAGAGCTCCAGAGTTCCTCTGTGGAGATGAGAGAAACTTCCAGAAGGACAACCATCCATGTAGCATTCCACCAATTAGGCCTTTATGGTAGATTGGCCAGACTGAAGCCACTCCTCAGTAAAAGGCACATGACAGCCTGCTTGTAGTTTGCCAAAAGGCCCCTAATGACTCTCAGACCATGAGGAACAAAATTCTCTGATCTGATGAAACCAAGATTAAACACTTTAGCCTGAATGTCAAGCGTCACATCTGGAGGAAACAAAGTACCATCCCTACAATGAAGCATGGTGGTGGCAGCATCACCACGCTGTGAGGATGTTTTAGTCAGGATCGAGACAAAGCTGAGAGAGAGAGATCCTTAATGAAATCCTGCTCCAGAGCACTCAGGACCTCAGACTGGGGTGAAGGTTCAACTTCCAACAGGACCACGACCCTAAACACACGGCCAAGACAACACAGGAGTGGCTTGTGTGTCCTTGGGTGGTCCAGTCAGAGCCCGGACTTGAACCCGATTGAACATCCCTGGAGAGACCTGAAAATGTATGTGCAGCAATGCTCCCCATCCAACCTAACAGAGCTTGAGAGGAACTGCAGAGAAGAACGGGAGAAACTCCCCAAATGCAGGTGTGCCAAGCTTGTAGCGTCATACCCAAGAAGACTTGAGGCTGTAATCACTATCAAAGGTGCTACAACAAAAGTACTGAGTAAAAGGGTCTGAATACTTATGTGAATAAAATATTTATATTTTATATATTTAATTTGGAATAAATTAGCAAAAAATGTAAGACACGTTTTTAAATGTTTTATTGTGGGGTATTGTGTGTGGATTGATGAGGAAGAAAAACTATTTAATCAATTTTAGAATAAATATTTTAAAGGACTAAAATGTTTTTTACATTCAGGTCAAATCAAATCAAATCAAATCAAATTGTATTTGTCACATACACATGGTTAGCAGATGTTAATGCGAGTGTAGCGAAATGCTTGTGCTTCTAGTTCCGACAATGCAGTGATAACCAACAAGTAATCTAACTAACAATTCCAAAACTACTGTCTTATACACAGTGTAAGGGGATAAGGAATATGTACATAAGGATATATGAATGAGTGATGGTACAGAGCAGCATACAGTAGATGGTATCGAGTACAGTATATACATATGAGATGAGTATGTAGACAAAGTAAACAAAGTGGCATAGTTAAAGTGGCTAGTGACATAAGAATGCAGTCGATGATCTAGAGTACAGTATATACATATGCATATGAGATGAATAATGTAGGGTAAGTAACATTATATAAGGTAGCATTGTTTAAAGTGGCTAGTGATATATTTACATCATTTCCCATCAATTCCCATTATTAAAGTGGCTGGAGTTGGGTCAGTGTCAATGACAGTGTGTTGGCAGCAGCCACTCAATGTTAGTGGTGGCTGTTTAACAGTCTGATGGCCTTGAGATAGAAGCTGTTTTTCAGTCTCTCGGTCCCAACTTTGATGCACCTGTACTGACCTCGCCTTCTGGATGATAGCGGGGTGAACAGGCAGTGGTTCGGGTGGTTGATGTCCTTGATGATCTTTATGGCCTTCCTGTAACATCGGGTGGTGTAGGTGTCCTGGAGGGCAGGTAGTTTGCCCCCGGTGATGCGTTGTGCAGACCTCACTACCCTCTGGAGAGCCTTACGGTTGAGGGCGGAGCAGTTGCCGTACCAGGCGGTGATACAGCCCGCCAGGATGCTCTCGATTGTGCATCTGTAGAAGTTTGTGAGTGCTTTTGGTGACAAGCCGAATTTCTTCAGCCTCCTGAGGTTGAAGAGGCGCTGCTGCGCCTTCTTCACGACGCTGTCAATGTCAGTGGACCAATTCAGTTTGTCTGTGATGTGTATGCCGAGGAACTTAAAACTTGCTACCCTCTCCACTACTGATCCATCGATGTGGATAGGGGTGTTCCCTCTGCTGTTTCCTGAAGTCCACAATCATCTCCTTAGTTTTGTTGACGTTGAGTGTGAGGTTATTTTCCTGACACCACACTCCGAGGGCCCTCACCTCCTCCCTGTAGGCCGTCTCGTCGTTGTTGGTAATCAAGCCTACCACTGTTGTGTCGTCCGCAAACTTGATGATTGAGTTGGAGGCGTGCATGGCCACGCAGTCGTGGGTGAACAGGGAGTACAGGAGAGGGCTCAGAACGCACCCTTGTGGGGCCCCGTGTTGAGGAACAGCGGGGAGGAGATGTTGTTGCCTACCCTCACCACCTGGGGGCGGCCCGTCAGGAAGTCCAGAACCCAGTTGCACAGGGCGGGGTCGAGACCCAGGGTCTCGAGCTTGATGACGAGCTTGGAGGGTACTATGGTGTTGAATGCCGAGCTGTAGTCGATGAACAGCATTCTCACATAGGTATTCCTCTTGTCCAGGTGGGTTAGGGCAGTGTGCAGTGTGGTTGAGATTGCATCGTCTGTGGACCTATTTGGGCGGTAAGCAAATTGGAGTGGGTCTAGGGTGTCAGGTAGGGTGGAGGTGATATGGTCCTTGACTAGTCTCTCAAAGCACTTCATGATGACGGAAGTGAGTGCTACGGGCGGTAGTCGTTTAGCTCAGTTACCTTAGCTTTCTTGGGAACAGGAACAATGGTGGCCCTCTTGAAGCATGTGGGAACAGCAGACTGGTATAGGGATTGATTGAATATGTCCGTAAACACACTGGCCAGCTGGTCTGCGCATGCTCTGAGGGCGCGGCTGGGGATGCCGTCTGGGCCTGCAGCCTTGCGAGGGTTAACACGTTTAAATGTCTTACTCACCTCGGCTGCAGTGAAGGAGAGACCGCATGTTTTCGTTGCAGGCCGTGTCAGTGGCAATGTATTGTCCTCAAAGCGGGCAAAAAGTTATTTAGTCTGCCTGGGAGCAAGACATCCTGGTCCGTGACTGGGCTGGGTTTCTTCTTGTAGTCCGTGATTGACTGTAGACCCTGCCACATGCCTCTTGTGTCTGAGCCATTGAATTGAGATTCCACTTTGTCTCTGTACTGACGCTTAGCTTGTTTAATAGCCTTGCGGAGGGAATAGCTGCATTGTTTATATTCGGACATATTACCAGACACCTTGCCCTGATTAAAAGCAGTGGTTCGCGCTTTCAGTTTCACGCGAATGCTGCCATCAATCCACGGTTTCTGGTTTGGGAATGTTTTTATCGTTGCTATGGGAACGACATCTTCGACGCACGTTCTAATGAACTCGCACACCGAATCAGCGTATTCGTCAATATTTCCATCTGACGCAATACGAAACATGTCCCAGTCCACGTGATGGAAGCAGTCTTGGAGTGTGGAGTCAGCTTGGTCTGACCAGCGTTGGACAGACCTCAGCGTGGGAGCCTCTTGTTTTAGTTTCTGCCTGTAGGCAGGGATCAGCAAAATGGAGTCGTGGTCAGCTTTTCCGAAAGGGGGCGGGGCAGGGCCTTATATGCGTCGCGGAAGATAGAGTAACAATGATCCAAGGTTTTACCACCCTGGTTGCGCAATCGATATGCTGGTAAAATTTAGGGAGTCTTGTTTTCAGATTAGCTTTGTTAAAATCCCCAGCTACAATGAATGCAGCCTCCGGATAAATGGTTTCCAGTTTGCAAAGAGTTAAATAAAGTTCGTTCAGAGCCATCGATGTGTCTGCTTGGGGGGATATATACGGCTGTGATTATAATCGAGGAGAATTCTCTTGGAAGATAATGCGGTCTACATTTGATTGTGAGGAATTCTAAATCAGGTGAACAGAAGGATTTGAGTTCCTGTATGTTTCCTTCATCACACCATGTCTCGTTAGTCATGAGGCATACGCCCGCCACTCTTCTTACCAGAAAGATGTTTGTTTCTGTCGGCGCGATGCGTGGAGAAACCCGTTGGCTGCACCGCGTCGGATAGCGTCTTCCCAGTAAGCCATGTTTCTGTGAAGCAGAGAATGTTGCAGTCTCTGATGTCCCTCTGGAATGCTACCCTTGCTCGGATTTCGTCAACCTTGTTGTCAAGAGACTGGACATTGGCAAGAAGAATGCTGGGGAGTGGTGCGCGATGTGCCCTTTTTCGGAGTCTGACCAGAACACCGCCTCGTTTCCCTCTTTTTCGGAGTCGTTTCCTTGGGTCGCTGCATGCGATCCATTCCGTTGTCCTGTTTGTAAGGCAGAACACCGGATCCGCGTCGCGGAAAACATATTCTTGGTCGTACTGATGGTGAGTTGGCGCTGATCTTATATTCAGTAGTTCTTCTCGACTGTATGTAATGAAACCTAAGATGACCTGGGGTACTAATGTAAGAAATAACACGTAAAAAAACAAAAAACTGCATAGTTTCCTAGGAACGCGAAGCGAGGCGGCCATCTCAGTCGGCGCCGGTCTGATATTATTGTATTTAAAAAGAAGATAAAAAATAATATTGAGGTCCCAAATGTCTCATTTGTACATTTCTTCTACATTTAAAAGGTAATTATTGTTTCCATTTGACAGCGTATGTAGCAGTACTATACATTGTTCTGAGACGTGTGTACATCGCATTTAGCAACAACAAAAAACATGATTCTCTTGTCTCTCTGAAATTAAAACATCAAGTGATAGATCTAAAACAAATACAAATCTTCCAGTGAACAAAACCATTATTAGATATTGAAAGAAAACAACACCCCAATATCTTTCATAATTTCTTTACAACAATACAAGTTAATTTACCAAACATTTCCGAAAATGTAACTTAAATAGTGTTTTGGAATTAAACTCTTCATTTGCTATTTTTGACAAGTCGGGTTTTATATACATGAAAAATATGAATCTTCAAATCAACATGAATCCATGCTTTCATTCTAATTGTCTGCTTTCACTAGATATTGTATACAAAAAACAAAGCTTTTTCCCTTTTCCCATATAGTGTGTTTTATCAAGCAGACCTTAATGTTCCTTGGCTAAACACTAAGTACTGAAGTGACCCCACCCAACAGGTTCACACAGATGAAATTGGTGTAATGAAAGACGTGCTTTCAATGGGGACATCTTGTTCTTAGCTTTAAAACTCTGTAGAAACACAACACGATGAATTAAATATCGCAGGGACGTAAATTATTTGTTAGGAACAAGAAATAAGGTCATAAGAGACCTTCTTTCTGCACGGTTTCTCTCTTAGTAGCTGTGGTAAATGTCTACAGTAAGGTCCAAACCCGCTGGACAAACACATCATTTCAACAGTGAGGTCCCAAACCCTCTGGACAAACACATCATTTCAACAGTGAGGTCCCAAACCCTCTGGACAAACACATCATTTCAACAGTGAGGTCCCAAACCCTCTGGACAAACACATCATTTCAACAGTGAGGTCCCAAACCCTCTGGACAAACACATCATTTCAACAGTGAGGTCCCAAACCCTCTGGACAAACAGATCATTTCAACAGTGAGGTCCCAAACCCTCTGGACAAACAAGACATTTCAACAGTGAGGTCCCAAACCCTCTGGACAAACAAGACATTTCAACAGTGAGGTCCCAAACCCTCTGGACAAACAAGACATTTCAACAGTGAGGTCCCAAACCCTCTGGACAAACACATCATTTCAACAGTGAGGTCCCAAACCCTCTGGACAAACACATCATTTCAACAGTGAGGTCCCAAACCCTCTGGACAAACACATCATTTCAACAGTGAGGTCCCAAACCCTCTGGACAAACAAGACATTTCAACAGTGAGGTCCCAAACCCGCTGGACAAACACATAATTTCAACAGTGAGGTCCCAAACCCTCTGGACAAACACATCATTTCAACAGTGAGGTCCCAAACCCGCTGGACAAACAAGACATTTCAACAGTGAGGTCCCAAACCCTCTGGACAAACAAGACATTTCAACAGTGAGGTCCCAAACCCTCTGGACAAACCTGTCATTTCAACAGTGAGGTCCCAAACCCTCTGGACAAACACATCATTTCAACAGTGAGATCCCAAACCCTCTGGACAAACACATCATTTCAACAGTGAGGTCCCAAACCCTCTGGACAAACACATCATTTCAACAGTGAGGTCCCAAACCCGCTGGTCAAACCTGTCATTTCAACAGTGAGGTCCCAAACCCTCTGGACAAACACATCATTTCAACAGTGAGGTCCCAAACCCTCTGGACAAACACATCATTTCAACAGTGAGGTCCCAAACCCTCTGGACAAACACATCATTTCAACAGTGAGGTCCCAAACCCGCTGGACAAACACATCATTTCAACAGTGAGGTCCCAAACCCGCTGGACAAACACATCATTTCAACAGTGAGGTCCCAAACCCGCTGGTCAAACCTGTCATTTCAACAGTGAGGTCCCAAACCCTCTGGACAAACACATCATTTCAACAGTGAGGTCCCAAACCCGCTGGACAAACACATCATTTCAACAGTGAGATCCCAAACCCTCTGGACAAACACATCATTTCAACAGTGAGGTCCCAAACCCTCTGGACAAACACATCATTTCAACAGTGAGATCCCAAACCCTCTGGACAAACACATCATTTCAACAGTGAGGTCCCAAACCCGCTGGACAAACACATCATTTCAACAGTGAGGTCCCAAACCCTCTGGACAAACCTGTCATGTCAACAGGAAGGTCCCAAACCCTCTGGACAAACCTGTCATGTCAACAGGAAGGTCCCAAACCCTCTGGACAAACCTGTCATGTCAACAGGAAGGTCCCAAACCCTCTGGACAAACCTGTCATGTCAACAGGAAGGTCCCAAACCCTCTGGACAAACCTGTCATGTCAACAGGAAGGTCCCAAACCCTCTGGACAAACCTGTCATGTCAACAGGAAGGTCCCAAACCCTCTGGACAAACCTGTCATTTCAACAGGAAGGTCCCAAACCCTCTGGACAAACCTGTCATTTCAACAGGAAGGTCCCAAACCCTCTGGACAAACCTGTCATTTCAACAGGAAGGTCCCAAACCCGCTGGACAAACCTGTCATGTCAACAGGAAGGTCCCAAACCCTCTGGACAAACCTGTCATGTCAACAGGAAGGTCCCAAACCCTCTGGACAAACCTGTCATTTCAACAGGAAGGTCCCAAACCCTCTGGACAAACCTGTCATTTCAACATCTAGTTTTGATGTCAGTCAGTTAACGACTCGACGTGAGATCAAAAAAAGATTTCACCATGTCACTGGATTTATGTTAACAGTTGGTGACTTTTATATAAAAACAATGTCGTTTCAGCATCATCACATTTTTTGGTTGAAATGATGTGGAAACATCATTGATCCATCACTTTTTGCTCAGTGAGAGGCAAGGGGTAAAGTAATACAAAGGTATTACCACTCTCCTCCACCTCTCATTCTCCTCCTTCTCCTCCACCTCTCATT
>NC_088408.1:100285488-100292988 GCF_034236695.1 Oncorhynchus nerka | reverse complement strand
GTCTCTATGTCTCTGTGTGTGGGGGGGTTAAAGGCTGGTCTCTATGTCTGTGTGTGTGGGGGGTTTAAGGGTAGTCTCTATGTCTCTGTGTGTGGGGGTTAAAGGGTAGTCTCTATGTCTCTGTGTGTGGGGGAGGTTAAAGGGTAGTCTCTATGTCTCTGTGTGGGGGGGGGTTTAAAGGGTGGTCTCAATGTCTCTGTGTGTGGGGTTAAAGGGTAGTCTCTATGTCTCTGTGTGGGGGGGTTAAAGGGTGGTCTCTCTGTCTCTCTGTGTGGGGGGGGTTATAGGCTGGTCTCTATGTATCTGTGTGTGGGGGGGATAAGGGTGGTCTCTATGTCTCTGTGTGTGGGGGAGGTTAAAGGGTAGTCTCTATGTCTCTGTGTGTGGGGTTAAAGGCTGGTCTCTGTCTCTCTGTTTGGGGGGGTTATAGGCTGGTCTCTATGTATCTGTGTGTGGGGGGATAAAGGGTGGTCTCTATGTCTCTGTGTGTGGGGGGAGGTTAAAGGGTAGTCTCTATCTCTCTGTGTGTGGGGTTCAAGGGTGGTCTCTATGTCTCTGTGTGTGGGGGTTAAAGGCTGGTCTCTATGTCTCTGTGGGGGGGGTTAAAGGCTAATCTCTATGTCTCTGTGGCGGGGGGTTAAAGGGTGGTCTCTATGTCTCTGTGGGGGGTTAAAGGGTGGTCTCTATGTCTCTGTGTGTGGGGGTGGGGGTTAAAGGCTAGTCTCTATGTTTCTGTGTGGCGGGGGGGTTAAAGGGTGGTCTCTATGTCTCTGTGTGGCGGGGGGGGGGCGGGGGGGTTAAAGGGTGGTCTCTATGTCTGTGTGTGTAGAGTTAACGGGTTGCTGAATAGGGCCATCCTGCTAACACAAGAGGGCGTGTTTTAGTCTAACATGCCCCCGTTGGTTCCTAAACTCTTTCTGCTGCTGGCCTGGTGAGCTTTTCAGACATCGACCAAAGGTTGATGGGTCAGAGACGTGTAGTCTAATCCGTGTACAGAAATACACCTCGTCCCCTCGATTTGAAGAATGCTTGGTAGACATATTTCAACGATGTATTGTTTGTCTATATATCGGTTATAATAACAACATAGATTGGTCAACACATTAGTCAAAATTAAATAAAAACATCCTCTTTAAAAATGCCCACTCGTGTTGTCTCTTTCTCTACCAGGTTATTATCTGATGCCCCACAATGTGAGTTTGTATTCCAGCCCGTGTCTCGACGGGTTTAGGGGTGTCATTATGTGTAATTACATATGGTAATGCCGGTTGGGTTGACAACCCTGCAGACTGATGACACACTCTAACATTGTGACCATGTCTGTAAAAATGAAAAGAAAACACTAGCAGCTATATATTACCCAGACAAACTTATAAAACCATTCGAGGGGCTGTTTGGGGTAAAATCATTTCAATATTGGTTCACAATGTGAGTAATTCGGTTCCTTACTAACAAACTACAATTACGATTAAAGACGCAGCCTTTAGCCATACAGTAGATTACCACAAAATACAAGGCATTCTGGTCTATAATATTCTATTCCGTTATATTCTGTTATGATGCATTATATTCTGATATAATCTAGTCTATTCTGTTCTATTCTGTTCAACATTTTATTTCACATTATGGTTAAAAAGATAACTAACATTTTTTTCCTCTCATTTTAACTAATTTTACCTCGCCAAGAGAAATACTGTCAATCCTTACAGGCCAATATAAATATATATATATATATCTAGCGACTCAAGACGTTGCATGTATATCCCGCCGTAGAAAAAGAAGCAAGAGTCGTAGCCTATGGCTGTGTTGAACTGGGTTTGTTGACACCAATATGCAAATTCATAATTTAATGAGTAAACACATGAATGATTTCATAATATCAATGACAAAGTTGTGGGGAAAAAGCCTTGCTTCAGTGGAGTATAGACTGGTCCATAACATGAGTCGGGTGGGCGGGTTCTTAGACGGGGCTAACATTAACAGCTGCTCCTGGCTTCATAACCAATCAGCATCCCATAAAGATGACGTTAAAGTGTCCTACGTCAGCCCAATGGCGATAGAGTAGAGTTGGTGCAAGGGAGTTTGAGTGGGAGATAGGGACTAGCGCGCCCCATCACAGCACAGGGACCAGGGACAGCAGCACCCTCCCACCCCCCCCCCCACCCCCGACTAAAACAGCTCCTCCGCGGCCAAACAAGTCCTGCAACACCCGGCTACCCCTCAGACAGCACCGGCCAGCACACAGGCTACTACTTCTTTACCGCCGTCCGGAGGAAAAGAAGAACAAAAACAGCTTTAAAACTGTTGCAGCACGTTTTAAAAGTGGACCTTACACCTCCTTACTTCTTGGACATGGGCGATATGGGGATCCGCAGAAAAGTAAGTGAAGCTGGTTCAACTGTCTATTCTATTTTATTTTGAGTGATGCAAAACTTCGGCGACATTAGACTCAATTTGTTTTTTTGTTTTGTTTTTTAAACGTTTGTCAACTGTTTGTGCAACGTTCATTGTAGTAGCAGGTCCCATTCAACGACACGTTTTCTACCGAATTTTCTTTACAATACCTGTCTAGAGGATGAAGTCGTTCAATGTCAGTAAAGTTACTCTGGATCATTGAATAGCATTGCACATTAAACTATAGCACATTCATAAATAACGTTATTAGTGTTACTAACGAATGTCTATTATTTTATAATAAATTACAACATTAACTAAAGTATAATTATCATTATGTGACATTATTTTATACTCAATCTAATCTTTATAATTGTCCTAATATATATTCTGATATTTTTTTCTGTTTTGACTTTGTTCTCCAGAAACGCGGCTGATCTCGCTGTGTGTCGGCTGTGGAAACCAGATCCACGACCAGTATATTCTGCGGGTCTCTCCAGACCTCGAGTGGCACGCTGCCTGTTTGAAGTGTGCAGAGTGTAATCAGTATCTGGACGAGTCTTGTACCTGCTTTGTCCGAGACGGGAAAACCTACTGTAAAAGGGACTATGTCAGGTAAGAGATGTTTGTTATGAAATGTAATAGCGTTGATAACCTTTGTTTCTTATTGATTGATTGGTTGACACATTCACGTATTAATTGCTATCGTATAATTAACATGGTTATACAACGGACATCAACATTTATTTTTGGCGTGAATATCATATCTGATGGTCTGGACAATTCAATTTAAAAGTAATGTTTAGATATTATATCTAAAAATACAGTTCGATATTATATTTTCAGTCCACACAGTGTTCATATCTATTCTTTTTTCTATGACCACCAAATCAGCATAATTGCAATTAAGCCGTTATTATCTCGTCAGTATAATAACAGGCTATGTATACTATTGTCGAAACCCACATCAGGACACACACAGTTAAGGTGATTTGTGCTGTCATTTTACAACACGTTTACATATTCTGTACAAACTATTTTATAGAAACAAAATGATATCATGTACTGTGTTATTTCACTGTATCGATGGCCATTCAAGTGAAGTCTAGCTGGATATTATTTACCTAGGCTTATAATTGAAATATTTTATTATCCCTCAAATTGGCCAAATATATTAGGCCTACATATAGACTACAATGTAATTAATACATTCGACAATTTGTAATGTTGTCGTCTATAGTAGTAGTAATAGTAATAATAAGAAGAAGAATGTTACTATAAGTCATCTAAGAATATTTCCAGATATAATTGCACTTTTTCATGAAAAATATGTGTTCCATTCTTCTCTGTTACCCCAGAACAGGTCTGTGCTTTGTCTTTACGATATGTTATACAGGTTCCAAGTAATCTCATGTGATGTAAACACAACTCAATATTAACGCCTAACAATCCTGCTTTAAAAACAAAAAGATGCCCCTGTGCTTGTCCTGTTATGTGTGCTGCCCAGCCACAGTAACACAGCCTAACGGTGGGTCGTGGGCCTAGTGACGCCGTTAGCTAACTCTGACCGGTCATCCAATCCCTCTTTACCCTCTAGGTTATACGGGATAAAGTGCGCTAAATGCAACATCGGTTTCAGCAAGAATGACTTCGTGATGAGAGCGCGCTCCAAGGTGTACCATATCGAGTGTTTTCGGTGTGTGGCCTGCAGCCGACAGCTCATCCCGGGGGACGAGTTCGCTCTGAGGGAGGATGGCTTGTTCTGCCGGGCCGACCATGACGTCGTGGAGCGGGCCACAATGGGCGTCGGAGACCCCCTCAGCCCCCTCCACCCGGCCAGACCTTTACAAATGGCAGGTAGGTTAACACTTTATATCAATGGCAGTGCTGTTTCTTTGTTTCTTTTTGTGGGCTTGTTTAGCCGGTGTAGGTGTTGGCCATTCGGTTTGATGTTGTAGTCGTTGGAAACGTTTATTTTCTTTCATTCATGGTTGGGGCATTACTTGGATTCTTTCTTGTGAAAGGTTATTCACGTTGAACACATAAAGACAACGACGAATGTATAGCGTCATAGACTGAAATGTTTCGATAGAACTAGGCTAAGCGTTTGTCATGTCCCCTAATACAACAGGCTACGTGCACGTGAACAAATATAAACACATAACCCAAACACGTGTTTTATTGGATAACGTTGTCATGATGTGCAGTTTGCCGTGTGTATCCTACATCTCTACAGTACAGGCCGAAGTTTTTTAAATATATATATTTTTTTTAAATATTTTTATTTATTTTTTTATTTAAGGTTTAAGTTTCAATGTATATTTCAATATATATTTCTAACACTTACAGGAGTCAATATAATATGATATGTAAATATATTGGGTGAAACGTTTGTTTACATGTCATAGTTATAAACAGATAATGTAGCCTATTATTTAATCTAGTTGGGATACTAGTCGTTTATGCGAACCAAATTATCGGTTTGATAATGTCAATAGTGCAGTGATTAAATAATTTGCATAAATGCGTTTTTTTTTTTGTCAAGGTTCCCTCCGCAAGGAAGGATATCTGGGCAAAGTATGTTCATGGCTGAATGGAGGAACTATGAATTTAAATCCAATGTTTTCAGCTAGTTAGATGTTTTGAAGCATCGCCAAAAAAGAACAATCAGCAGTCTACATTTGGGTCTTATACGTAATTGTTTGTACGGAAGTTTGAGGGACCTATAGACTTGATAAATGCATTATGTTGCTTTTGGGGGAGTTTTGCAAGCCAGTTGGCCACGCATTCAGAATGGTCGAATATGCTATTTCCTCAGGCTAAATACCCATAGGCCTATGTGTAAGCGGGAACTCGCACTTAGTGCTGATGTTAAATAGAGTACATAACCCAAGCTCGGCAGATAGCCACAAGCAATGCTTCGTTCATAATGATTCACCCAATCATAAAGTCTACACCAATGTAATCCGAAACATAGACTATTTGACAGTCCATTTACGCTCATGGCCTGCGCCCTGGTCCACGTTTTAAGACCGCAAATGTTCACCCAATACAACTCATTTTAAACGATATGTTAAAACTGACATGAATGCACTTTCACTGAAAGTTATAACCATTCAACTTTAATAAAGTTATAGCGTTTTATAAATTATAACCATACACAAGCTAATATCAAAGTGTATCAACATATAGCCCATCCACCCCATAAGAAGGTGATGATGATGGAGGTTCGTTATGACGTCCAGTGGACTCTCGTTAACTAGGCCTGTAGCTGTTATAAAACAAGGTATTTATTCTTTCTTTGTTGTTGATTTTTATTTTTATTTTTTTGTATTTTTTTTGACATTATTCAAATTCTCAGTGGCTTCAGTAAAAAAAAAAATCTAGGTCTAATACAAGTTTGAATAATCTGAAATTGAAACAGAAGTGAATATTGATTAGTTAAGAATGAGATTGGTTGATAGTTGATAGTCATAAAATATTTCTATAAGCCCCGGATAACAATAAAATGAATGGATACTCCATACTAAGCGCCACTACTGGGTCGTTTTGGGAAATCCTTTTAAGACTTATAGGCTACCGTGGTTTATTGTGCTGGTGTAGTTTTCAAATTGTATATTTTTGTATTCTCAACTTCTGCATCCAACACAATGTCTTTATATAGCCATGGTGTTTGAAGTGCCGATAGATAATGTTTTTCTTTGTCTGCACTCTTTCTCAACAGCAGACCCAATATCAGCCAGACAGCCCGCGCTCCGACCGCACGTCCACAAACAACCGGAGAAGACAACTCGCGTCCGGACCGTTCTTAACGAAAAACAGCTCCACACGTTGCGGACCTGCTACAACGCCAATCCCCGGCCCGACGCTCTGATGAAGGAGCAGCTAGTCGAGATGACCGGTCTCAGTCCCCGAGTCATCCGGGTCTGGTTCCAAAACAAGCGTTGCAAGGACAAGAAGAGGAGTATTCTGATGAAACAGTTACAGCAACAGCAGCCCAACGACAAAACGGTGAGGACCCTGTCTGATCTTTATCTAAATAAAGGATTCAAAACAGTGGTGTTCTTATCGGTCCAAACGCTGGTAGCTGTTGTAACTGTTTCATTAGAATACTCCTGTTCTTGTCTGGTCATTTGATGTTATGAAAGAACTGGGGTGAAATAGAAACAGGAACCATGGTCCTATACGTCTGCCTGTGGATGCGTAAGATATATATCCAGATACAGGCGTATACGTTCATACGTGTCGTCGCCCCCCCCCCCACACACACAACAAATATCCAGCATGCCCATTCTCGCATGTTTATCATATTCTAAATACCTAATGTTGTTTTTGTTGTTGTTGTTGGGTCAATGTTGACGTGCTAATTTTAAACTTTATATGACAATCAGTTTCTCTGGGACTATCTGCAGAATATCCAGGGAATGACGGGCACACCAATGGTGGCGGCCAGTCCGGAGAGACACGACGGTGGTTTACAGGCAAACCCAGTGGAGGTGCAGAGTTACCAGCCGCCTTGGAAGGTCCTCAGTGACTTCGCGCTACAGAGTGAGATCGACCAGCCCGCGTTTCAACAACTGGTGAGTTCAGATAGGAGAGAAGGTAGGCTGTACTAGAACACAACTGGTCATTTTAGATAGGAGAGAAGGTAGGCTGTACTAGAACACAACTGGTCATTTTAGATAGGAGAGAAGGTAGGCTGTACTAGAACACAACTGGTCATTTTAGATAGGAGAGAAGGTAGGCTGTACTAGAACACAACTGGTCATTTTAGATAGGAGAGAAGGTAGGCTGTACTAGAACACAACTGGTCATTTTAGATAGGAGAGAAGGTAGGCTGTACTAGAACACAACTGGTCATTTTAGATAGGAGAGAAGGTAGGCTGTACTAGAACACAACTGGTCATTTCAGATAGGAGAGAAGGTAGGCTGTACTAGAACACAACTAGTCATTTCAGATAGGAGAGAAGGTAGCCTGTACTAGAACACAACTGGTCATTTTAGATAGGAGAGAAGGTAGGCTGTACTAGAACACAACTGGTCATTTTAGATAGGAGAGAAGGTAGGCTGTACTAGAACACAACTGGTCATTTTAGATAGGAGAGA
>NC_088408.1:100235488-100280488 GCF_034236695.1 Oncorhynchus nerka | reverse complement strand
CCGCAGATGGGTCTCTCCTGGTCTGACAAACACGGTTGTAGCTCGGCCACCTCCCACTGCAGATGGGGTCACTCCTGGTCGGATAAACACAGCTGTAGCTCGGACCACCTTCCACCGCAGATGGGATCTCTCCTGGTCTGATAAACACAGCTGTAGCTCGGCCACCTCCCACTGCAGATGGGATCACTCCTGGTCGGATAAACACAGCTGTAGCTCGGACCACCTTCCACCGCAGATGGGGCTCTCCTGGTCTGACAAACACAGCTGTAGCTCGGACCACCTTCCACCGCAGATGGGATCTCTCCTGGTCTGATAAACACAGCTGTAGCTCGGCCACCTCCCACTGCAGATGGGATCACTCCTGGTCTCTCCTCGTAAGGAATTATTCTATTCTAAATGACCCCGTCAGTAACATTCTAATCTAAATGACCCCGTCAGTAACATTCTAATCTAAATGACCCCGTCAGTAACATTCTAATCTAAATGACCCCGTCAGTAACATTCTAATCTAAATGACCCCATCGGTAACATTCTAATCTAAATGACCCCGTGAGTAACATTCTAATCTAAATGACCCCGTCAGTAACATTCTAATCTAAATGACCCCGTCAGTAACATTCTAATCTAAATGACCCCGTCAGTAACATTCTAATTTAAATGACCCCGTCAGTAACATTCTAATCTAAATGACCCTGTCAGTAACATTCTAATCTAAATGACCCCATCAATAACATTCTAATCTAAATGACCCCGTCAGTAACATTCTAATCTAAATGACCCCGTCGGTAACATTCTAATCTAAATGACCTCGTCAGTAACATTCTAATCTAAATGACCTCGTCAGTAACATTCTAATCTAAATGACCCCGTCAGTAACATTCTATTCTAAATGACCCCGTCAGTAACATTCTAATCTAAATGACCCCGTCAGTAACATTCTAATCTAAATGACCCCGTCAGTAACATTCTAATCTAAATGACCTCGTCAGTAACATTCTAATCTAAATGACCCCGTCAGTAACATTCTAATCTAAATGACCCCGTCAGTAACATTCTAATCTAAATGACCTCGTCAGTAACATTCTAATCTAAATGACCTCGTCAGTAACATTCTAATAAATCTGTGTAAAAGTGAAATGGAACTACTCACAATTTGCTGTGTAACTGTCTCATTATCTTTCTATACTGGTAAGAAATACATTTAGAACAGACACGGAAATACATTATGTACAGTTACATTCTCAGAGGGAGAGATTACTCAACACACAGAGTAGTTTCACAGGCGTCAGACCTAGTCTGAGTTCCATGACAATTCACACTCCAAGCTGTTATTGAATCAGACATGACATTGGCTTGCCAGGTAGGCAGAATACAGAGCCCCCCCCCCCCACCACCACCACTACTACTTCAGCCAGATGCTTCACTTAAATTGCACCAGTTAGTACCACAGTAGAGATGGAGTACTTCCACTGCGTTTGGTGCTACTTGTGCTTTTAAAGCTTTTAATTTACTGTGCAGCAAGTCAGATGGTTAGCCTAAGACCTGGTGATGACTTATAAGGACACTTGTTAGCTTTTAGCTACAATGCCTCAATGGGATAAACCTGGAAGGCCACACATTATGGCGTTCCCATGGCGGCGAGGTTGCCTTAGCGCCGTGTAGTGTACCTATGGGGTAGTATTATTAACATAAGAGACAGAGAATGAATGGATAGTGTTTTCGTCTCTTCTTACCATGGTTTCCCCTAGTGCGCCAGTTGAAGAACCCCACGCTCTGGTCTCCGGTTCTGGAGAGACAGTAGGACTGAGCTTTCATCTTCTATTCTTACCATGTTTTCCCCTAGTGCGCCAGTTGAAGAACCCCACGCTCTGGTCTCCGGTTCTGGAGAGACAGTAGGACTGAGCTTTCATCTTCTATTCTTACCATGTTTTCCCCTAGTGCGCCAGTTGAAGAACCCCACGCTCTGGTCTCCGGTTCTGGAGAGACAGTAGGACTGAGCTTTCATCTTCTATTCTTACCATGTTTTCCCCTAGTGCGCCAGTTGAAGAACCCCACGCTCTGGTCTCCGGTTCTGGAGAGACAGTAGGACTGAGCTTTCATCTTCTATTCTTACCATGTTTTCCCCTAGTGCGCCAGTTGAAGAACCCCACGCTCTGGTCTCCGGTTCTGGAGAGACAGTAGGACTGAGCTTTCATCTTCTATTCTTACCATGTTTTCCCCTAGTGCGCCAGTTGAAGAACCCCACGCTCTGGTCTCCGGTTCTGGAGAGACAGTAGGACTGAGCTTTCATCTTCTATTCTTACCATGTTTTCCCCTAGTGCGCCAGTTGAAGAACCCCACGCTCTGGTCTCCGGTTCTGGAGAGACAGTAGGACTGAGCTTTCATCTTCTATTCTTTGTTCGTTCGTCCCGGGATTTGCCTCTCTTAAAATCGTACTTTATCATACTTTACTGTGGATTAAATTACCATGTAAATGTTTAGAGTAGACAGAATGGTTCCCTTTCAATACAAGTATTCATACCCTTACTGAATGCCAATGTAATAATTGATCATTGATGAATCTGTGAGGAATCATTCATTGTCATGAGTCATGAATCATTATATATATATATATATATATATATATATATATATATATATATATATATATATACAGAACGGTATACATTTCACTTGCCCTATATCTTTTTTTGAGAGAGAGAAGTTCATGAAATTAGATATTCTTATTAATATTCATTGATAAATGATTCATGACTCATGATGATTCATGATTCTTATTAATATTCATTGATAAATGATTCATGACTCATGATGATTCATGATTCTTATTAATATTCATTGATAAATGATTCATGACTCATGATAATTCATGATTCCTCACAGATTCGTTAATGATCAATTACTACAGTGGCATTCAGTAAGGGTATGAATACTTGTACTGAAAGGGAACCATTTTGTTGGGGGAGACATTATTTGACGAGTCACCTTACCATCAGTTACAGCTCTGACAGCGAGGTCAGTCATCTGGAATCACGGCTCATTGGTTTCACAATACCCACAATACCCACAATACCCACAATACCCACAATACCCACAATACCCCCAATAGCCCCAACACTCACAACACTCACAATACCCACAATACCCCCAATAGCCCCAACACTCACAATACCCCCAATACCCACAATACCCACAATACCCACAATACCCACAATACCCCCAATAGCCACAAAACCCCCAATTCCCACAATACCCACAATACCCACAATATCCCCAATAGCCCCAACACTCACAATACCCACAATACCCCAAATATCCCCAACACTCACAATACCCCCAATACCCCCAATACCCCCAATACCCCCAATACCCACAATACCCCCAATAGCCACAATGGGGGCTATTCCCCTGTCTAAGGAGACTGATGAGGACTATTCCCCTGTCTAAGGAGACTGATGGGGACTATTCCTCTGTCTTAGGAGACTGATGGGGACTATTCCCCTGTCTAAGGAGCCTGATGGGGGCTATTCCCCTGTCTAAGGAGACTGATGAGGACTATTCCCCTGTCTAAGGAGACTGATGAGGACTATTCCCCTGTCTAAGGATACTGATGGGGGCTATTCCCCTGTCTAAGGATACTGATGGGGACTATTCCCCTGTCTAAGGAGACTGTGATGAGGAGTATTCTTCTGTCTAAGGAGAACGTGATGGAGACTATTCTTCTGTCTAAAGGAGAACGTGATGAGGGCTATTCTCTTGTCTAAGGAGACTGATGGGGACTATTCCCCTGTCTAAGGAGAACGTGATGAGGAGTATTCTTCTGTCTAAGGAGAACGTGATGGAGACTATTCTTCTGTCTAAAGGAGAACGTGATGAGGGCTATTCTCTTGTCTAAGGAGACTGATGGGGACTATTCCCCTGTCTAAGGAGAACGTGATGAGGAGTATTCTTCTGTCTAAGGGGACTGTGATGGAGAATATTCTTCTTTCTAAGGGAGACTGTGATGAGGACTGTGTAAAGAGGACTGTGATTGGTGACTCTTCTCCTCTCTAAGGGAGACTGTGATTAGTGACTCTTCTCCTGTCTAAGGGGACTGTGATGAGGACTATTCTCCTGTCTAAGGGGACTGAGATGGGAACTATTCTCCTATGAAAAGGGTATTGATGAGGACTATTCTCTTGTCTAAGGGGACTGAGATGGGAACTATTCTCCTATGAAAAGGGTATTGATGAGGACTATTCTCCTGTCTAAGGGGACTGAGATGGGAACTATTCTTCTGTGTAAAGAGGACTGCGATGGGGACTATTTTCCTGTCTAAGGGGACTGTGATGAGGAGTATTCCCCTGTCTAAGGAGCCTGATTGGGACTATTCCCCTGTCTAAGGAGATTGATGGGGACTATTCCCCTGTCTAAGGAGACTGTGATGAGGAGTATTCTTCTGTCTAAGGAGAATGTGATGGAGACTATTCTTCTGTCTAAAGGAGACTGTGATGAGGACTATTCCCCTGTCTAAGGAGACTGATGGGGACTATTCCCCTGTCTAAGGAGACTGATGGGGACTATTCCCCTATCTAAGGAGAACGTGATGAGGACTATTCTCTTGTCTAAGGAGACTGATAGGGACTATTACCCTGTCTAAGGAGAACGTGATGAGGGCTATTCTCTTGTCTAAGGAGACCTATGGGGACTATTCCCCTGTCTAAGGAGAACGTGATGAGGGCTATTCTCTTGTCTAAGGAGACTGATGGGGACTATTCCCCTGTCTAAGGAGTACGTGATGAGGAGTATTCTTCTGTCTAAGGGGACTGTGATGGAGACTATTCTTCTTTCTAAGGGAGACTGTGATGAGGACTGTGTAAAGAGGACTGTGATTGGTGACTCTTCTCCTGTCTAAGGGGACTGTGATGAGGACTATTCTCCTATGAAAAGGGTATTGATGAGGACTATTCTCTTGTCTAAGGGGACTGAGATGGGAACTATTCTTCTGTGTAAAGAGGACTGTGATGGGGACTATTTTCCTGTCTAAGGGGACTGTGATGGGGACTATTCTTCTGTCTAAGGGGACTGAGATGGGGACTATTTTCCTGTCTAAGGGGACTGAGATGGGGACTATTCATCTGTCTAAGGGGACTGAGATGGGGACTATTCTTCTGTCTAAGGGGACTGAGATGGGGACTATTCTTCTGTCTAAGGTGATTGTTATGGGAGAATTGTGGGGACTTTTCTTCAGTGTAAAGGGAGTGTGATGGGGACTGTTCTCCTGTGTAAAGGGAGTGTGATGGAGACTATTCTCCAGTGTGATGGAGACTATTCTCCAGTGTAAAGGGAGTGTGATGGAGACTATTCTCCAGTGTGATGGAGACTATTCTCCAGTTTAAAGGGAGTGTGATGGAGACTATTATCCAGTGTGATGGAGACTATTCTCCAGTATAAAGGGAGTGTGATGGAGACTATTCTCCAGTATAAAGAGAGTGTGATGGAGACTATTCTCCAGTATAAAGGGAGTGTGATGGAGACTATTCTCCAGTATAAAGGGAGTGTGATGGAGACTATTCTCCAGTGTAAAGGGAGTGTGATGGCGACTATTCTCCAGTGTGATGGAGACTATTCTCCAGTGTAAAGGGAGTGTGATGGAGACTATTCTCCAGTTTAAAGGGAGTGTGATGGAGACTATTCTCCAGTGTAAAGGGAGTGTGATGGAGACTATTCTCCAGTGTGATGGAGACTATTCTCCAGTATAAAGGGAGTGTGATGGAGACTATTCTCCAGTGTGATGGAGACTATTCTCCAGTATAAAGGGAGTGTGATGGAGACTATTCCCCAGTGTAAAGGGAGTGTGATGGAGACTATTCTCCAGTATAAAGGGAGTGTGATGGAGACTATTCTCCAGTTTAAAGGGAGTGTGATGGAGACTATTCTCCAGTGTGATGGAGACTATTCTCCAGTTTAAAGGGAGTGTGATGGAGACTATTCTCCAGTGTGATGGAGACTATTCTCCAGTATAAAGGGAGTGTGATGGAGACTATTCTCCAGTGTAAAGGGAGTGTGATGGAGACTATTCCCCAGTATAAAGGGAGTGTGATGGAGACTATTCTCCAGTATAAAGGGAGTGTGATGGAGACTATTCTCCAGTATAAAGGGAGTGTGATGGAGACTATTCTCCAGTATAAAGGGAGTGTGATGGAGACTATTCTCCAGTGTGATGGAGACTATTCCCCAGTGTGATGGAGACTATTCCCCAGTGTGATGGAGACTATTCTCCAGTGTGATGGAGACTATTCTCCAGTATAAAGGGAGTGTGATGGAGACTATTCTCCAGTGTGATGGAGACTATTCTCCAGTATAAAGGGAGTGTGATGGAGACTATTCTCCAGTATAAAGGGAGTGTGATGGAGACTATTCTCCAGTGTAAAGGGAGTGTGATGGAGACTATTCTCCAGTGTAAAGGGAGTGTGATGGAGACTATTCTCCAGTGTAAAGGAGACTTTAACGGGGAGACTAAGAGGCAGGACAAAGGACACTGATAGAATACCCCTCCTGCCTGTCTGGCTGCCGGACTGTATTCAGCTCTATGAGGCCTGGAACAAAAACATCTCTGTACCTGGAGCTACGGCCGAGGGGAACAATCGAGCTGGGGCCTCTGGATGAGACCGCATTGAATTGTGGGGGAAGATAAGCATGGGGACCGGGTCGTCCCAACGGTCCGACGTCTGACTCCCAAAAGCCCAACACTGGTTGTGTGTGGAAAGGCACAGACAGAGATAGAGACAGAAGGCCAAGGCACACAGCACAAACTGTGTCAGCAGGATGAGATAACTGCATATATAAGTCAGAGCGTCGGGTGTTTTGATATGTCAAAACAGTTTAGGTAACAGAATGGTTTTCTTTGAAAAAACCATGGATAAAACAAACATCTTAGTGAGAAGCAGTGAAGTCCTCAGGGGACACAAGATGGCTGTCGGCAGGCGTGGAGAGAGGTAGAAAAGGGACAAGCATGAGAGAGAGACAGAAAGGGACAAGCATGAGAGAGAGACAGAAGGGGACAAGCATGAGAGAGAGACAGAAAGGGACAAGCATGAGAGAGAGACAGAAGGGGACAAGCATGAGAGAGAGACAGAAGGGGACAAGCATGAGAGAGAGACAGAAAGGGACAAGCATGAGAGAGAGACAGAAAGGGACAAGCATGAGAGAGAGACAGAAAGGGACAAGCATGAGAGAGAGACAGAAAGGGACAAGCATGAGAGAGAGACAGAAAGGGACAAGCATGAGAGAGAGACAGAAAGGGACAAGCATGAGAGAGAGACAGAAAGGGACAAGCATGAGAGAGAGACAGAAAGGGACAAGCATGAGAGAGAGACAGAAAGGGACAAGCATGAGAGAGACAGAAAGGGACAAGCATGAGAGAGAGACAGAAAGGGACAAGCATGAGAGAGAGACAGAAAGGGACAAGCATGAGAGAGACAGAAAGGGACAAGCATGAGAGAGAGACAGAAAGGGACAAGCATGAGAGAGAGACAGAAAGGGACAAGCATGAGAGAGAGACAGAAAGGGACAAGCATGAGAGAGAGACAGAAGGGGACAAGCATGAGAGAGACAGAAAGGGACAAGCATGAGAGAGACAGAAAGGGACAAGTATGAGAGCGATTCAAAGAGAGAGATGGAGAGAGAGTATGAGAGAAAAAGAAAGAGATTGATATAGAGAAATACAGAGAGAGAGACATGTTAGAGAGAGAGAGAGAGAGAGAGAGAGAGAGAGAGAGAGAGAGAGAGAGAGAGAGAGGGAGAGGGAGGATATTTCTAAACTCGAGACGAGCCTCTTTGGATGGAATGTGTCCATGAGGAGGACACTCCAAGTGTTACTTGTCAGCGGAGCGCGTGTGAAAAGAGAACGCTAAGAGCCTTGGAAGGGCCCAAGAGTCCCGCCACGCGGGTCCATAGGGGACCAGGCTGCGTGCTGAAAGACCCACACTTCAACTTTTCAGTGTGTGGCACAAGACACCTGAAAAAAGCACTCCATCCGTCCGTCCGTCCCACAACACCAGCCACTTGTGTGACTCTCAACTCTAGTGGAAAGGCCAGGCCAGCATCAACAGCATGGCCACAGGGAGATTGCAGTAAAGAGGAAAGGTGGTTCCTGTCGAGTATATTAGTCGTAGATCAGACAGAGGCAAAGCCACCTACAGCATAATCCCAGGCTCCTGACCAAGCACCGATATTTCCATTTGACAAGTCAACATTTTTGAAGGTATTGACAGTTTCTTTTTTCTTCTTCTTTCTAAATCTTTAACCTGAGACTGTTATTGGCAGACTGCCTAGCGAAGCGACCTATGACCTAACACGATCTGACCCCTTTGTGCCTTTTACTTGATCAGTGCTCCTGCTCATTGGCTAACCGGGCTATCTGCATTATCCCACCACCTGACAACCCCTCTTTTTACGCTTCTGCTACTCTCTGTTCATCATATATGCATAGTCACTTTAACCATACCTACATGTACATACTACCTCAATCAGCCTGACTAACCGGTGTCTGTATGTAGCCCTGCTACTCTCTGTTTATCATATATGCATAGTCACTTTAACCATACCTACATGTACATACTACCTCAATGAGCCTGACTAACATGTTTCTGTATGTAGCCTCGCTACTCTCTGTTCATCATATATGCATAGTCACTTTAACCATACCTACATGTACATACTACCTCAATGAGCCTGACTAACATGTTTCTGTATGTAGCCTCGCTACTCTCTGTTCATCATATATGCATAGTCACTTTAACCATACCTACATGTACATACTACCTCAATGAGCCTGACTAACATGTTTCTGTATGTAGCCTCGCTACTCTCTGTTCATCATATATGCATAGTCACTTTAACCATACCTACATGTACATACTACCTCAATAAGCCTGACTAACATGTTTCTGTATGTAGCCTCGCTACTCTCTGTTCATCATATATGCATAGTCACTTTAACCATACCTACATGTACATACTACCTCAATGAGCCTGACTAACATGTTTCTGTATGTAGCCTCGCTACTCTCTGTTCATCATATATGCATAGTCACTTTAACCATACCTACATGTACATACTACCTCAATCAGCCTGACTAACCAGTGTCTGTATATAGCCTCTCTACTGTTTATAGCCTCTCTACTGTATATAGCCTCTCTACTGTTTATAGCCTCTCTACTGTTTATAGCCTCTCTACTGTATATAGCCTCTCTACTGTTTATAGCCTCTCTACTGTTTATAGCCTCTCTACTGTATATAGCCTCTCTACTGTTTATAGCCTCTCTACTGTTTATAGCCTCTCTACTGTATATAGCCTCTCTACTGTTTATAGCCTCTCTACTGTTTATAGCCTCTCTACTGTTTATAGCCTCTCTACTGTTTATAGCCTCTCTACTGTTTATAGCCTCTCTACTGTTTATAGCCTCTCTACTGTATATAACCTCTCTACTGTTTATAGCCTCTCTACTGTTTATAGCCTCTCTACTGTATATAGCCTCTCTACTGTATATAACCTCTCTACTGTTTATAGCCTCTCTACTGTTTATAGCCTCTCTACTGTTTATAGCCTCTCTACTGTTTATAGCCTCTCTACTGTATATAACCTCTCTACTGTTTATAGCCTCTCTACTGTTTATAGCCTCTCTACTGTATATAGCCTCTCTACTGTATATAGCCTCTCTACTGTATATAGCCCCTCTACTGTATATAGCCTCTCTACTGTATATAGCCTCTCTACTGTATATAGCCTCTCTACTGTATATAGCCCCTCTACTGTATATAGCCTCTCTACTGTTTATAGCCTCTCTACTGTATATAGCCTCTCTACTGTATATAGCCTCTCTACTGTTTATAGCCTCTCTACTGTATATAGCTCCTCTACTGTATATAGCCTCTCTACTGTATATAGCCCCTCTACTGTATATAGCCTCTCTACTGTATATAGCCCCTCTACTGTATATAGCCTCTCTACTGTATATAGCCTCTCTACTGTATATAGCCTCTCTACTGTATATAGCCCCTCTACTGTATATAGCCTCTCTACTGTATATAGCCTCTCTACTGTATATAGCCTCTCTACTGTATATAGCCCCTCTACTGTATATAGCCTCTCTACTGTTTATAGCCTCTCTACTGTATATAGCCTCTCTACTGTATATAGCCCCTCTACTGTATATAGCCTCTCTACTGTTTATAGCCTCTCTACTGTATATAGCCTCTCTACTGTATATAGCCTCTCTACTGTTTATAGCCTCTCTACTGTATATAGCTCCTCTACTGTATATAGCCTCTCTACTGTATATAGCCCCTCTACTGTATATAGCCTCTCTACTGTATATAGCCCCTCTACTGTATATAGCCTCTCTACTGTATATAGCCTCTCTACTGTATATAGCCCCTCTACTGTATATAGCCTCTCTACTGTATATAGCCTCTCTACTGTATATAGCCTCTCTACTGTATATAGCCCCTCTACTGTATATAGCCTCTCTACTGTTTATAGCCTCTCTACTGTATATAGCCTCTCTACTGTATATAGCCTCTCTACTGTTTATAGCCTCTCTACTGTATATAGCTCCTCTACTGTATATAGCCTCTCTACTGTATATAGCCTCTCTACTGTTTATAGCCTCTCTACTGTATATAGCTCCTCTACTGTATATAGCCTCTCTACTGTATATAGCCTCTCTACTGTTTATAGCCTCTCTACTGTATATAGCTCCTCTACTGTATATAGCCTCTCTACTGTATATAGCCCCTCTACTGTATATAGCCTCTCTACTGTATATAACCTCTCTACTGTATATAGCCTCTCTACTGTTTATAGCCTCTCTACTGTTTATAGCCTCTCTACTGTTTATAGCCTCTCTACTGTATATAGCCTCTCTACTGTTTATAGCCTCTCTACTGTTTATAGCCTCTCTACTGTATATAGCCTCTCTACTGTTTATAGCCTCTCTACTGTTTATAGCCTCTCTACTGTTTATAGCCTCTCTACTGTATATAGCCTCTCTACTGTATATAGCCTCTCTACTGTATATAACCTCTCTACTGTATATAGCCTCTCTACTGTATATAGCCTCTCTACTGTATATAGCCTCTCTACTGTATATAACCTCTCTACTGTATATAGCTCCTCTACTGTTTATAGCCTCTCTACTGTATATAACCTCTCTACTGTATATAGCCTCTCTACTGTTTATAGCCTCTCTACTGTATATAGCCTCTCTACTGTTTATAGCCTCTCTACTGTATATAGCCTCTCTACTGTTTATAGCCTCTCTACTGTTTATAGCCTCTCTACTGTATATAGCCTCTCTACTGTTTATAGCCTCTCTACTGTTTATAGCCTCTCTACTGTTTATAGCCTCTCTACTGTTTATAGCCTCTCTACTGTTTATAGCCTCTCTACTGTATATAGCCTCTCTACTGTTTATAGCCTCTCTACTGTTTATAGCCTCTCTACTGTTTATAGCCTCTCTACTGTTTATAGCCTCTCTACTGTTTATAGCCTCTCTACTGTTTATAGCCTCTCTACTGTATATAGCCTCTCTACTGTTTATAGCCTCTCTACTGTTTATAGCCTCTCTACTGTTTATAGCCTCTCTACTGTTTATAGCCTCTCTACTGTTTATAGCCTCTCTACTGTTTATAGCCTCTCTACTGTTTATAGCCTCTCTACTGTATATAGCCTCTCTACTGTTTATAGCCTCTCTACTGTTTATAGCCTCTCTACTGTTTATAGCCTCTCTACTGTTTATAGCCTCTCTACTGTTTATAGCCTCTCTACTGTTTATAGCCTCTCTACTGTTTATAGCCTCTCTACTGTATATAGCCTCTCTACTGTTTATAGCCTCTCTACTGTTTATAGCCTCTCTACTGTTTATAGCCTCTCTACTGTTTATAGCCTCTCTACTGTATATAGCCTCTCTACTGTTTATAGCCTCTCTACTGTTTATAGCCTCTCTACTGTTTATAGCCTCTCTACTGTATATAGCCTCTCTACTGTTTATAGCCTCTCTACTGTTTATAGCCTCTCTACTGTTTATAGCCTCTCTACTGTTTATAGCCTCTCTACTGTATATAGCCTCTCTACTGTATATAGCCTCTCTACTGTATATATCCTCTCTACTGTATTTAGCCTCTCTACTGTATATAGCCTCTCTACTGTTTATAGCCTCTCTACTGTATATAGCTACATGTACATACTACCTCAATCAGCCTGACTAACAGGTGTCTGTATATAGCTACATGTACATACTACCTCAATCAGCCTGACTAACAGGTGTCTGTATATAGCTACATGTACATACTACCTCAATCAGCCTGACTAACAGGTGTCTGTATATAGCTACATGTACATACTACCTCAATCAGCCTGACTAACAGGTGTCTGTATATAGCTACATGTACATACTACCTCAATCAGCCTGACAAACAGGTGTCTGTATATAGCTACATGTACATACTACCTCAATCAGCCTGACTAACAGGTGTCTGTATATAGCTACATGTACATACTACCTCAATCAGCCTGACTAACAGGTGTCTGTATATAGCTACATGTACATACTACCTCAATCAGCCTGACTAACAGGTGTCTGTATATAGCTACATGTACATACTACCTCAATGAGCCTGACTAACCGGTGTCTGTTTATAGCTACATGTACATACTACCTCAATGAGCCTGACTAACAGGTGTCTGTATATAGCTACATGTACATACTACCTCAATGAGCCTGACTAACCGGTGTCTGTTTATAGCTACATGTACATACTACCTCAATGAGCCTGACTAACCGGTGTCTGTTTATAGCTACATGTACATACTACCTCAATGAGCCTGACTAACCGGTGTCTGTTTATAGCTACATGTACATACTACCTCAATGAGCCTGACTAACAGGTGTCTGTATATAGCTACATGTACATACTACCTCAATGAGCCTGACTAACCGGTGTCTGTTTATAGCTACATGTACATACTACCTCAATGAGCCTGACTAACCGGTGTCTGTTTATAGCTACATGTACATACTACCTCAATGAGCCTGACTAACCGGTGTCTGTTTATAGCTACATGTACATACTACCTCAATGAGCCTGACTAACCGGTGTCTGTTTATAGCCATACTATATGTGGCCTCGCTACTGTTATTTTCACATGTCTTTTTACTGTTGTTTTATTTCTTTACTTACCTACACACACACACACACACACACACACACACACACACACACACACACACACACACACACACACACACACACACACACACACACACACACACACACACACACACACACACACACACACACACACACACACACACACACACACACACACACACACACACACACACACACACACCTTTTTTTCACACTATTGGTTAGAGCCTGTAAGTAAGCATTTCACTGTAATGTCTAGTACACCTGTTGTATTCAGCATTTCACTGTAAGGTCTAGTACACCTGTTGTATTCAGCATTTCACTGTAATGTCTAGTACACCTGTTGTATTCAGCATTTCACTGTAAGGTCTACTACACCTGTTGTATTCAGCATTTCACTGTAAGGTCTACTACACCTGTTGTATTCAGCATTTCACTGTAATGTCTAGTACACCTGTTGTATTCAGCATTTCACTGTAATGTCTAGTACACCTGTTGTATTCAGCATTTCACTGTAAGGTCTACTACACCTGTTGTATTCGGCATTTCACTGTAATGTCTACTACACCTGTTGTATTCGGCATTTCACTGTAATGTCTACTACACCTGTTGTATTCAGCATTTCACTGTAATGTCTAGTACACCTGTTGTATTCAGCATTTCACTGTAAGGTCTACTACACCTGTTGTATTCGGCATTTCACTGTAATGTCTACTACACCTGTTGTATTCAGCATTTCACTGTAATGTCTAGTACACCTGTTGTATTCAGCATTTCACTGTAAGGTCTACTACACCTGTTGTATTCGGCGCACGTGACAAATAATCTTTGATTTGATTTGATTCATAAAAATGTCGATCTCAATGTGACTTCCCAGGTTTAATCAGAATCACCTTTATTCTCCAAGTACATACACAGAATTTCACTCGGTGATTTAAGTGCTGCCAGCAATAGACACATGACAGAGGCATTTAGACAGCCAGTAACTCAAATCATAAAACTATAGATAAAGGATTAATCAACTAAAATAACAGTCATCCAATTACTCAGCTGTATATTCTATATGTACATATATATACAGTCAACAACTATATATATATATATATATATATATATATATACAACTATATATATATAACAACTATATATATATAACAACTATATATATATAACAACTATATATATATATATATATATATATATATATATAACAACTATATATATATATATATATAGTTGTTGACTGGTGGGGTGGTTCGGTGTGGTTCACCTGAAAGTGGTATTTAGGAAGCTCACGATGATCACAGAGATAGCATCCAGGAAACCACGGCAACACAAATCCTCTGGTGGGAGGCATCAGTTGAAACATCACAATGGACAACGACCAGATTTAAGGTGTGTGGCCGTAACGTACGTCTAGAATTACTCTAACTTTTAGAAAGACTGAAGTAAATTAGGAGAGGGGTTCATGTTTGAATGCTTAAAAAAAAAATATATATATATATATATGTTTTAGAATGATTCATAAATTAAATGTGTCATTTGATGTGAAACATTCACTAAATCGATCTCGCCAAACCCACATTCAAATATTACCCACTTGTACATTGTAGCTCACGTACAATATTTCAGTAAATATGTTTGTTGTATAAAACAAAAACCTATACTCACAAACCTCAAAGCTTGCGGATTTAAAAAACCACACATATATTTGACAGTTTACCAATAAAAGTAAACAGTATTTACCTTTATGACCAAATTGAATAGCCCGAAGTATTAGACATATTATCTGATACGGGGACCACATGTGACCAAATTGAATAGCCCTGTGACTGTGAAGTATTAGACATATTATCTGATACGGGGACCACATGTGACCAAATTGAATAGCCCTGTGACTGTGAAGTATTAGACATACACATGTTGTTTACAAATCCTAAGTAATAAACGGAGGAACATTAGGGGGAACAGAACAGGAACATTAGGGGGGAACAGAACAGGAACATTAGGGGGGAACAGAACAGGAACATTAGGGGGGAACAGAACAGGAACATTAGGGGGGAACAGAACAGGAACATTAGGGGGGAACAGAACAGGAACATTAGGGGGGAACAGAACAGGAACATTAGGGGGGAACAGAACAGGAACATTAGGGGGGAACAGAACAGGAACATTAGGGGGAACAGAACAGGAACATTAGGGGGGAACAGAACAGGAACATTAGGGGGGGACAGAACAGGAACATTAGGGGGGACAGAACAGGAACATTAGGGGAGGGAACAGAACAGGAACATTAGGGGGAACAGAACAGGAACATTAGGGGGGAACAGAACAGGAACATTAGGGGGAACAGAACAGGAACATTAGGGGGAACAGAACAGGAACAGGTGGCAGGGCAAAGCCCTTCACATCCAGGGAAGATCTCTGATAATGCTGACAATGACAGTCACACACACACACACACACACACACACACACACACACACACACACACACACACACACACACACACACGCGCTAACACACACACACACACACACACACACACACACACACACACACACACACACACACACACACACACACACACACACACACACACACACACACACACACGCTAACACACACACACACACACACGCTAACACACGCACACACAAATGCTCATTTGGCCTCCACACCACACTATTAGTAACATCTAGTGTATATTTAAAGCAGTGGAAAGGTCCATTTCTTCTTTGACCCTCTTGGCTGAAAGCCAAAGGAGATAGCTTTTATAAAATATTAACCAAGGGTGCACCTTCATAATTTATTCCCAGGTGAACAGAGGAGTGGGCTGGGACAGACATGCACTAATGCTTTCAGACTCAATAGACATTTCCATTATTCCTCCCAAGCCAATTTGAGGCTGATAATGATGTTTATAGACACTAACACACACACACACACACACACACACACACACACACACACACACACACACACACACACACACACAACACACACACACACACACTAACACTAAGACTAACACACACACACACACACTGATGTTTATAGACAGAGGAGTGGTTGGAGATACAGGAGGGGACTGTTTCAGATTGTGTGTGTGTGTGTGTGTGTTAGTGTTAGTGTTAGTGTTAGTGTGTGTGTGTGTGTGTGGTTGGAAGCTCCTCAGAGGAGGAAGGGGAGGACCATCCTCCTCAGTGAATTTCATAAAAAATTGTAAAACATTATCCTTTTTTAGATAAAACTATACTAAATACATTCACATGTCACCAAATAGTTGTTTAAAATACACTGTTTATTAAACCACACTGTTTTGCAATGAAGGTCTACGGTAGCCTCAAAAACACTCTGTAGGGTAGCACTATGGTCTACAGTAGCCTCAACAGCACTCTGTAGGGTAGAACTATGGTCTACAGTAGCCTCAACAGCACTCTGTAGGGTAGCACCATGGTCTACAGTAGCCTCAACAGCACTCTGTAGGGTAGAACTATGGTCTACAGTAGCCTCAACAGCACTCTGTAGGGTAGAACTATGGTGTAGCCGGAGGACAGCTAGCTTCCGTCCTCCTCAGGGTACATCGACTTCAATACAAAACCTAGGAAGGTTAGTGTTCTCACCCCCTTTCCATAGACTTACACCGTAATTATGACAACTTCCGGAGGATATCCTCCAACCTATCAGAGCTCTTGCAGCATAAACTGACATGTTGTCCACCCAATCAAAGGATCAAAGAATGAATCTAGTACTGACAGCATAAGCTACAGCTAGCACAGCAGTGCACAACATGTTTTGAGTAGTTGACTCAAAGAGAGTGAAAGACAATATTTGAACAGATTCATTTCATGAAAAATAAAGGAGAAGAAAGAGAGAGAGAGAGCTAGCTATATTTTTTCACTTTCAATTTCACTTAGCTAGAAAATGCAGCAAGTTAGTTTAGCCTACTGAAATTCCTGGCTGAAACAGAGAGGGATGCTATGCTAGCTAGTTAACTTAGCTATGTTATGCTATGCTAGCTAGATGGCTATGGCTATCCAACACTGGAACTCTTCCAAGTCAAGGTGAGCTTTTGGTTTTATAAATGTATTGCCACTGGGTCCCGCCGGTATAACAGCTAAACAGCTGGCTGACTGTACTGCATGATTGCAGCAGGTTTACTAACGTGTTAGTTCTAGTAGCTACGTTGACTGACTTTAGTACGGTGACAATGATGTAGGCTGTGTGTAGTGTGTTCGTGGTAATGATACGAAGGTTTGGCTTGGAAAGGTTTTCTCGCCTGGTCACAGAAAGCAGAGAGGAGGACAACGTGTAGATACGAGAAGGAATTATGTGATCATGCTGTTTGTACGTGGCTGCTATGAAAGTGAACTGTTTGTGCTTGTGATCAAGGGGTGTATTCATTCCGCCAATTCTGTTTAAAAAAAAAGTCTTAAAAACACACCCGCATACATCTAATTAGCATAATTTTAAAAAATCACCATAGAAATCTCAGTTTCAGCAGAATGATCTAGAACGATCTCAATCCACTGTATCCACCTATGTAAAAAATAAATAAACATTTTTATTTACGCATCTGCTGTGAAAGTTGACACCACAAGCATCTTGGGACTCATCTGAAGACGTTACAGTCGATTGTCCACCTTCTGTGTGTAGCGTCCGAACAGTCTGGACTACACACACTATGAGAGACTCTCACAAAACACCTGCATGTCGGTTGTTTTGCTCTAGGATGCGCACAGGCCTCACAAGACTAGTCTGATGGTCGCCTGGTAACAGTTGAAAAACAATGTATGGAGGCTGTTTAGTGACAAAAATAAGAAGTTTAAAAAAAAATCCTGATCTTTCTTACATCTCTCAGATATATGATATAACACACTTCTGGGGGGACTATATGTTGTTCCGTGTAGTGAATCTTATTCAATGTGTTTCTATTGGCTAATAGCAGTAAGGACTGTCTGTTATTCAATGTGTTTCTACTGGCTAATAGCAGTAAGGACTGTCTGTCATTCAATGTGTTTCTATTGGCTAATAGCAGTAAGGACTGTCTGTTATTCAATGTGTTTCTAATAGCAGTAAGGACTGTCTGTTATTCAATGTGTTTCTATGGGCTAATAGCAGTAAGGACTATCTGTTATTCAATGTGTTTCTACTGGCTAATAGCAGTAAGGACTGTCTGTTATTCAATGTGTTTCTATGGGCGAATAGCAGTAAGGACTATTTGTTATTCAATGTGTTTCTATGGGCTAATAGCAGTAGGGACTGTCTGTTATTCAATGTGTTTCTACTGGCTAATAGCAGTAAGGACTGTCTGTTATTCAATGTGTTTCTATGGGCTAATAGCAGTAAGGACTGTCTGTTATTCAATGTGTTTCTACTGGCTAATAGCAGTAAGGACTATCTGTTATTCAATGTGTTTCTATTGGCTAATAGCAGTAAGGACTATCTGTTATTCAATGTGTTTCTATTGGCTAATAGCAGTAAGGACTGTCTGTTATTCAATGTGTTTCTATGGGCTAATAGCAGTAAGGACTATCTGTTATTCAATGTGTTTCTATGGGCTAATAGCAGTAAGGACTGTCTGTTATTCAATGTGTTTCTATGGGCTAATAGCAGCAAGGACTGTCTGTTATTCAATGTGTTTCTATTGGCTAATAGCAGTAAGGACTGTCTGTTATTCAATGTGTTTCTACTGGCTAATAGCAGTAAGGACTGTCTGTTATTCAATGTGTTTCTACTGGCTAATAGCAGTAAGGACTGTGTTATTCAATGTGTTTCTATGGGCTAATAGCAGTAAGGACTGTCTGTTATTCAATGTGTTTCTACGGGCTAATAGCAGTAAGGACTATCTGTTATTCAATGTGTTTCTATGGGCTAATAGCAGTAAGGACTATCTGTTATTCAATGTGTTTCTATGGGCTAATAGCAGTAAGGACTATCTGTTATTCAATGTGTTTCTATGGGCTAATAGCAGTAAGGACTATCTGTTATTCAATGTGTTTCTATTGGCTAATAGCAGTAAGGACTATCTGTTATTCAATGTGTTTCTAATAGCAGTAAGGACTATCTGTTATTCAATGTGTTTCTAATAGCAGTAAGGACTATCTGTTATTCAATGTGTTTCTAATAGCAGTAAGGACTATCTGTTATTCAATGTGTTTCTATGGGCTAATAGCAGTAAGGACTGTCTGTTATTCAATGTGTTTCTAATAGCAGTAAGGACTGTCTGTTATTCAATGTGTTTCTATGGGCTAATAGCAGTAAGGACTATCTGTTATTCAATGTGTTTCTACTGGCTAATAGCAGTAAGGACTATCTGTTATTCAATGTGTTTCTAATAGCAGTAAGGACTGTCTGTTATTCAATGTGTTTCTAATAGCAGTAAGGACTATCTGTTATTCAATGTGTTTCTAATAGCAGTAAGGACTATCTGTTATTCAATGTGTTTCTATGGGCTAATAGCAGTAAGGACTGTCTGTTATTCAATGTGTTTCTAATAGCAGTAAGGACTGTCTGTTATTCAATGTGTTTCTATGGGCTAATAGCAGTAAGGACTATCTGTTATTCAATGTGTTTCTATGGGCTAATAGCAGTAAGGACAGTCTGTTATTCAATGTGTTTCTAATAGCAGTATTCAATGTGTTTCTATGGGCTAATAGCAGTAAGGACTGTCTGTTATTCAATGTGTTTCTATTGGCTAATAGCAGTAAGGACTATCTGTTATTCAGTATGTTTCTACTGGCTAATAGCAGTAAGGACTGTCTGTTATTCAATGTGTTTCTATGGGCTAATAGCAGTAAGGACTGTCTGTTATTCAATGTGTTTCTATGGGCTAATAGCAGTAAGGACTGTCTGTTATTCAATGTGTTTCTAATAGCAGTAAGGAATGTCTGTTATTCAGTATGTTTCTACTGGCTAATAGCAGTAAGGACTATCTGTTATTCAATGTGTTTCTATGGGCTAATAGCAGTAAGGACTGTCTGTTATTCAATGTGTTTCGACTGGCTAATAGCAGTAAGGACTATCTGTTATTCAATGTGTTTCTATGGGCTAATAGCAGTAGGGACTGTCTGTTATTCAATGTGTTTCTACTGGCTAATAGCAGTAAGGACTGTCTGTTATTCAATGTGTTTCTACTGGCTAATCGCAGTAAGGACTGTCTGTTATTCAATGTGTTTCTACGGGCTAATAGCAGTAAGGACGGTCTGTTATTCAATGTGTTTCTATGGGCTAATAGCAGTAAGGACTGTCTGTTATTCAATGTGTTTCTAATAGCAGTAAGGACTGTCTGTTATTCAATGTGTTTCTATGGGCTAATAGCAGTAAGGACTGTCTGTTATTCAATGTGTTTCTATGGGCTAATAGCAGTAAGGACTGTCTGTTATTCAATGTGTTTCTAATAGCAGTAAGGACTGTCTGTTATTCAATGTGTTTCTATTGGCTAATAGCAGTAAGGACTGTCTGTTATTCAATGTGTTTCGACTGGCTAATAGCAGTAAGGGCTATCTGTTATTCAATGTGTTTCTAATAGCAGTAAGGACTATCTGTTATTCAATGTGTTTCTATTGGCTAATAGCAGTAAGGACTATCTGTTATTCAATGTGTTTCTATTGGCTAATAGCAGTAAGGACTATCTGTTATTCAATGTGTTTCTATTGGCTAATAGCAGTAAGGACTGTCTGTTATTCAATGTGTTTCTATTGGCTAATAGCAGTAAGGACTATCTGTTATTCAATGTGTTTCTACTATCTGTTATTCAATGTGTTTCTATGGGCTAATAGCAGTAAGGACTGTCTGTTATTCAATGTGTTTCTATTGGCTAATAGCAGTAAGGACTATCTGTTATTCAGTATGTTTCTACTGGCTAATAGCAGTAAGGACTGTCTGTTATTCAATGTGTTTCTATGGGCTAATAGCAGTAAGGACTGTCTGTTATTCAATGTGTTTCGACTGGCTAATAGCAGTAAGGACTATCTGTTATTCAATGTGTTTCTATTGGCTAATAGCAGTAAGGAATGTCTGTTATTCAATGTGTTTCTATGGGCTAATAGCAGTAAGGACTGTCTGTTATTCAATGTGTTTCGACTGGCTAATAGCAGTAAGGACTATCTGTTATTCAATGTGTTTCTATGGGCTAATAGCAGTAGGGACTGTCTGTTATTCAATGTGTTTCTACTGGCTAATAGCAGTAAGGACTGTCTGTTATTCAATGTGTTTCTACTGGCTAATCGCAGTAAGGACTGTCTGTTATTCAATGTGTTTCTATGGGCTAATAGCAGTAAGGACTGTCTGTTATTCAATGTGTTTCTACGGGCTAATAGCAGTAAGGACGGTCTGTTATTCAATGTGTTTCTATGGGCTAATAGCAGTAAGGACTATCTGTTATTCAATGTGTTTCTATGGGCTAATAGCAGTAACGACTGTCTGTTATTCAATGTGTTTCTATTGGCTAATAGCAGTAAGGACTATCTGTTATTCAATGTGTTTCTATGGGCTAATAGGAGTAAGGACTATCTGTTATTCAATGTGTTTCTATGGGCTAATAGCAGTAAGGACTGTCTGTTATTCAATGTGTTTCTATTGGCTAATAGCAGTAAGGACTATCTGTTATTCAATGTGTTTCTATTGGCTAATAGCAGTAAGGACTGTCTGTTATTCAATGTGTTTCTATTGGCTAATAGCAGTAAGGACTGTCTGTTATTCAATGTGTTTCTATTGGCTAATAGCAGTAAGGACTATCTGTTATTCAATGTGTTTCTACTGGCTAATAGCAGTAAGGACTATCTGTTATTCAATGTGTTTCTATGGGCTAATAGCAGTAAGGACTATCTGTTATTCAATGTGTTTCTACTGGCTAATAGCAGTAAGGACTGTCTGTTATTCAATGTGTTTCTATTGGCTAATAGCAGTAAGGACTGTCTGTTATTCAATGTGTTTCTATTGGCTAAGAGCAGTAAGGACTATCTGCTTTCAATGTGTTTCTATTGGCTAATAGCAGTAAGGACTGTCTGTTATTCAATGTGTTTCTACTGGCTAATAGCAGTAAGCCTCCCCCCCCAAAAATCAAATCATTAATTTATATTTTGTGACAGAATAACTCAAAAATAAGGAAAAATGTCAAACACAACTAACAGTTTCCTGATAATAATTTTTCCTTTATTATATTTTAACAAGAAGATCTGGTTTGCGTGATAGAAACCTATTTTCCCGAATGAGCCGACATATGCAATGTTTACCGTGAGTGGAGTCTCCGCTAAAATGTCATTCATTTAATTTGCCTGATTCAATTTCAATAACACGGAACTATGACGAAACAGATTGAATAGAGGCATGGATATATGAGCCAAGGGGAAGTAGTGCTGAACTTCAACTATACAGATTGAATACAGGATGGATATATGAGCCAAGGGGAAGTAGTGCTGAACATCAACTATACAGATTGAATAGAGGATGGATATATGAGCCAAGGGGAAGTAGTGCTGAACTTCAGCTATACAGATTGAATACAGGATGGATATATGAGCCAAGGGGAAGTAGTGCTGAACTTCAGCTATACAGATTGAATACAGGATGGATATATGAGCCAAGGGGAAGTAGTGCAGAACTTCAACTATACAGATTGAATACAGGATGGATATATGAGCCAAGGGGAAGTAGTGCTGAACTTCAGCTATACAGATTGAATAGAGGCATGGATATATGAGCCAAGGGGGTACCAGGGAAGTAGTGCTGAACTTCAGCTATACTGATTGAATACAGGATGGATATATGAGCCAAGGGGAAGTAGTGCTGAACTTCAGCTATACAGATTGAATAGAGGCATGGATATATGAGCCAAGGGGAAGTAGTGCTGAACTTCAACTATACAGATTGAATACAGGATGGATATATGAGCCAAGGGGAAGTAGTGCTGAACTTCAACTATACAGATTGAATACAGGATGGATATATGAGCCAAGGGGAAGTAGTGCTGAACTTCAGCTATACAGATTGAATACAGGATGGATATATGAGCCAAGGGGAAGTAGTGCTGAACTTCAGCTATACAGATTGAATAGAGGCATGGATATATGAGCCAAGGGGAAGTAGTGCTGAACTTCAACTATACAGATTGAATACAGGATGGATATATGAGCCAAGGGGAAGTAGTGCTGAACTTCAACTATACAGATTGAATACAGGATGGATATATGAGCCAAGGGGAAGTAGTGCTGAACTTCAGCTATACAGATTGAATACAGGATGGATATATGAGCCAAGGGGAAGTAGTGCTGAACTTCAGCTATACAGATTGAATACAGGATGGATATATGAGCCAAGGGGAAGTAGTGCTGAACTTCAGCTATACAGATTGAATACAGGATGGATATATGAGCCAAGGGGAAGTAGTGCTGAACTTCAGCTATACAGATTGAATACAGGATGGATATATGAGCCAAGGGGAAGTAGTGCTGAACTTCAGCTATACAGATTGAATACAGGATGGATATATGAGCCAAGGGGAAGTAGTGCTGAACTTCAGCTATACTGATTGAATAGAGGCATGGATATATGAGCCAAGGGGGTACCAGGGAAGTAGTGCTGAACTTCAGCTATACTGATTGAATAGAGGCATGGATATATGAGCCAAGGGGGTACCAGAGAAGTAGTGCTGATCCAGGATCACTTTTCCCTTTTAGATCATAATGAATATGATTATCAGACTATAGATGAACTAAATGGCACTTCTACTCTGACACACTTTGGTCCGTATGAATCTCCTCTGGCTTAAACTACACGACCAAAAGAATGTGGACACCAGCTCATCGAGCAATTCATTCAAAAATCATGGCCATTCATATGGAGTTGCCCCCCCCCCTTGCTGCTATAACAGGCTCCACTCATCTGGGAAGGTTTTCCATTAGATGATGGAACATTGCTGAGGGGACTTGCCTCCTTTCAGCCACAAGGGCATTAGTGAGGTGGGGCACTGATGTTGGGCGATTAGGCCCGGCTCGCAGTCAGCGTTCCAATTCATCCCAAAGGTGTTCGATGGGGTGGGGTCAGGGCATTGTGAAGGCCAGTCAAGTTCTTCCACATCAATCTCAACAGACCATTGCTGTATGGACCTGGCTTTGTGCAAGGGAGCAATGCTGAAACAGGAAATGGACTTTCCCAAACTGTTGCCACAAAGATGGAAGCACAGAATCGTCTAGAATGTTATTGTATGCTGTAGTGTTAAGATTTCCCTTCACTGGAACTAAAGGGCCTGTATCATGAAAAACAACCATTATTCCTCCTCCACCAAACATTACAGTTGGCACTATGCATTGGGGCAGGTAGCGTTCTCCTGGCATCCGCCAAACCCAGATTCATCCATCGGACTGCCAGATGGTGAAGCGTGATTCATCACTCCAGAGAATGTGTTTCCATTGCTCCAGAGTCCAATGGCGGTGAGCTTTACACCACTCCAGCCGGCGCTTGGCTTTGAGCATGGTGATCTTAGGCTTGTGTGCGGCTGCTCGGCCATGTAAACCTGTTTCATGAAGCTTCCGACAAACAGTTATTGTGCTGATGATGCTGATGTTGCTTCCAGAGGCAGTTTGGAACTCCGTAGTGAGTGTTACAACCGAGGACAGATGATTTTTTCACACTTCAGCACTCGGTGGTCACGTTCTGTAAGCTTGTGAGGTCTACCACTTCGGGGCTGAGCAGTAAGGGCTAATAGCAGTAAGGACTGTCTGTTATTCAATGTGTTTCTATTGGCTAATAGCAGTAAGGACTATCTGTTATTCAATGTGTTTCTACTGGCTAATAGCAGTAAGGACTGTCTGTTATTCAATGTGTTTCTATGGGCTAATAGCAGTAAGGACTGTCTGTTATTCAATGTGTTTCTATGGGCTAATAGCAGTAAGGACTATCTGTTATTCAATGTGTTTCTATGGGCTAATAGCAGTAAGGACTGTCTGTTATTCAATGTGTTTCTAATAGCAGTAAGGACTGTCTGTTATTCAATGTGTTTCTATGGGCTAATAGCAGTAAGGACTGTCTGTTATTCAATGTGTTTCTACTGGCTAATAGCAGTAAGGACTGTCTGTTATTCAATGTGTTTCTATGGGCTAATAGCAGTAAGGACTGTCTGTTATTCAATGTGTTTCTATGGGCTAATAGCAGTAAGGACTGTCTGTTATTCAATGTGTTTCGACTGGCTAATAGCAGTAAGGACTATCTGTTATTCAATGTGTTTCTAATAGCAGTAAGGACTGTCTGTTATTCAATGTGTTTCTATGGGCTAATAGCAGTAAGGACTGTCTGTTATTCAATGTGTTTCGACTGGCTAATAGCAGTAAGGACTATCTGTTATTCAATGTGTTTCTATGGGCTAATAGCAGTAGGGGCTGTCTGTTATTCAATGTGTTTCTACTGGCTAATAGCAGTAAGGACTATCTGTTATTCAATGTGTTTCTATTGGCTAATAGCAGTAAGGACTATCTGTTATTCAATGTGTTTCTATTGGCTAATAGCAGTAAGGACTGTCTGTTATTCAGTATGTTTCTACTGGCTAATAGCAGTAAGGACTGTCTGTTATTCAATGTGTTTCTACTGGCTAATAGCAGTAAGGACTATCTGTTATTCAATGTGTTTCTATTGGCTAATAGCAGTAAGGACTATCTGTTATTCAATGTGTTTCTAATAGCAGTAAGGACTGTCTGTTATTCAATGTGTTTCTATGGGCTAATAGCAGTAAGGACTGTCTGTTATTCAATGTGTTTCTATTGGCTAATAGCAGTAAGGACTATCTGTTATTCAGTATGTTTCTACTGGCTAATAGCAGTAAGGACTGTCTGTTATTCAATGTGTTTCTATGGGCTAATAGCAGTAAGGACTGTCTGTTATTCAATGTGTTTCTATGGGCTAATAGCAGTAAGGACTGTCTGTTATTCAATGTGTTTCTATGGGCTAATAGCAGTAAGGACTGTCTGTTATTCAATGTGTTTCGACTGGCTAATAGCAGTAAGTACTATCTGTTATTCAATGTGTTTCTATGGGCTAATAGCAGTAGGGACTGTCTGTTATTCAATGTGTTTCTACTGGCTAATAGCAGTAAGGACTGTCTGTTATTCAATGTGTTTCTACTGGCTAATAGCAGTAAGGACTGTCTGTTATTCAATGTGTTTCTATGGGCTAATAGCAGTAAGGACTGTCTGTTATTCAATGTGTTTCTATTGGCTAATAGCAGTAAGGACTATCTGTTATTCAATGTGTTTCTATTGGCTAATAGCAGTAAGGACTATCTGTTATTCAATGTGTTTCTATGGGCTAATAGCAGTAACGACTGTCTGTTATTCAATGTGTTTCTATTGGCTAATAGCAGTAAGGACTATCTGTTATTCAATGTGTTTCTATGGGCTAATAGGAGTAAGGACTATCTGTTATTCAATGTGTTTCTATGGGCTAATAGCAGTAACGACTGTCTGTTATTCAATGTGTTTCTATTGGCTAATAGCAGTAAGGACTGTCTGTTATTCAATGTGTTTCTATTGGCTAATAGCAGTAAGGACTATCTGTTATTCAATGTGTTTCTATTGGCTAATAGCAGTAAGGACTGTCTGTTATTCAATGTGTTTCTATTGGCTAATAGCAGTAAGGACTGTCTGTTATTCAATGTGTTTCTATTGGCTAATAGCAGTAAGGACTATCTGTTATTCAATGTGTTTCTACTGGCTAATAGCAGTAAGGACTATCTGTTATTCAATGTGTTTCTATGGGCTAATAGCAGTAAGGACTATCTGTTATTCAATGTGTTTCTACTGGCTAATAGCAGTAAGGACTGTCTGTTATTCAATGTGTTTCTATGGGCTAATAGCAGTAAGGACTATCTGTTATTCAATGTGTTTCTATGGGCTAATAGCAGTAAGGACTGTCTGTTATTCAATGTGTTTCTACTGGCTAATAGCAGTAAGGACTGTCTGTTATTCAATGTGTTTCTACTGGCTAATAGCAGTAAGGACTATCTGTTATTCAATGTGTTTCTATGGGCTAATAGCAGTAAGGACTGTCTGTTATTCAATGTGTTTCTACTGGCTAATAGCAGTAATGACTGTCTGTTATTCAATGTGTTTCTAATAGCAGTAAGGAATGTCTGTTATTCAATGTGTTTCTATGGGCTAATAGCAGTAAGGACAGTCTGTTATTCAATGTGTTTCGACTGGCTAATAGCAGTAAGTACTATCTGTTATTCAATGCGTTTCTATGGGCTAATAGCAGTAGGGACTGTCTGTTATTCAATGTGTTTCTACTGGCTAATAGCAGTAAGGACTGTCTGTTATTCAATGTGTTTCTATTGGCTAATAGCAGTAAGGACTGTCTGTTATTCAATGTGTTTCTATTGGCTAATAGGAGTAAGGACTATCTGTTATTCAATGTGTTTCTATGGGCTAATAGCAGTAAGGACTGTCTGTTATTCAATGTGTTTCTATTGGCTAATAGCAGTAAGGACTATCTGTTATTCAATGTGTTTCTATGGGCTAATAGCAGTAAGGACTGTCTGTTATTCAATGTGTTTCTATTGGCTAATAGCAGTAAGGACTATCTGTTATTCAATGTGTTTCTATTGGCTAATAGCAGTAAGGACTGTCTGTTATTCAATGTGTTTCTATTGGCTAATAGCAGTAAGGACTGTCTGTTATTCAATGTGTTTCTATTGGCTAATAGCAGTAAGGACTATCTGTTATTCAATGTGTTTCTACTGGCTAATAGCAGTAAGGACTATCTGTTATTCAATGTGTTTCTATGGGCTAATAGCAGTAAGGACTGTCTGTTATTCAATGTGTTTCTACTGGCTAATAGCAGTAAGCCCCCCCCAAAAATCAAATCATTAATTTATATTTTGTGACAGAATAACTCAAAAATAAGGAAAAATGTCAAACACAACTAACAGTTTCCTGATAATAATTTTTCCTTTATTATATTTTAACAAGAAGATCTGGATTGCGTGATAGAAACCTATTTTCCCGAATGAGCCGACATATGCAATGTTTACCGTGAGTGGAGTCTCCGCTAAAATGTCATTCATTTAATTTGCCTGATTCAATTTCAATAACACGGAACTATGACGAAACAGATTGAATAGAGGCATGGATATATGAGCCAAGGGGAAGTAGTGCTGAACTTCAGCTATACAGATTGAATACAGGATGGATATATGAGCCAAGGGGAAGTAGTGCTGAACTTCAGCTATACATATTGAATAGAGGCATGGATATATGAGCCAAGGGGAAGTAGTGCTGAACTTCAACTATACAGATTGAATACAGGATGGATATATGAGCCAAGGGGAAGTAGTGCTGAACTTCAGCTATACATATTGAATAGAGGCATGGATATATGAGCCAAGGGGAAGTAGTGCTGAACTTCAACTATACAGATTGAATACAGGATGGATATATGAGCCAAGGGGAAGTAGTGCTGAACTTCAGCTATACATATTGAATAGAGGCATGGATATATGAGCCAAGGGGAAGTAGTGCTGAACTTCAACTATACAGATTGAATACAGGATGGATATATGAGCCAAGGGGAAGTAGTGCTGAACTTCAGCTATACATATTGAATAGAGGCATGGATATATGAGCCAAGGGGAAGTAGTGCTGAACTTCAACTATACAGATTGAATACAGGATGGATATATGAGCCAAGGGGAAGTAGTGCTGAACTTCAACTATACAGATTGAATACAGGATGGATATATGTTCCAAGGGGAAGTAGTGCTGAACTTCAACTATACAGATTGAATACAGGATGGATATATGTTCCAAGGGGAAGTAGTGCTGAACTTCAACTATACAGATTGAATAGAGGCATGGATATATGAGCCAAGGGGGTACCAGGGAAGTAGTGCTGAACTTCAGCTATACAGATTGAATAGAGGCATGGATATATGAGCCAAGGGGGTACCAGGGAAGTAGTGCTGAACTTCAGCTATACTGATTGAATAGAGGCATGGATATATGAGCCAAGGGGGTACCAGGGAAGTAGTGCTGAACTTCAGCTATACTGATTGAATAGAGGCATGGATATATGAGCCAAGGGGGTACCAGAGAAGTAGTGCTGATCCAGGATCACTTTTCCCTTTTAGATCATAATGAATATGATTATCAGACTATAGATGAACTAAATGGCACTTCTACTCTGACACACTTTGGTCCGTATGAATCTCCTCTGGCTTAAACTACACGACCAAAAGAATGTGGACACCAGCTCGTCGAGCAATTCATTCAAAAATCATGGCCATTCATATGGAGTTGCCCCCCCCCTTGCTGCTATAACAGGCTCCACTCATCTGGGAAGGTTTTCCATTAGATGATGGAACATTGCTGAGGGGACTTGCCTCCTTTCAGCCACAAGGGCATTAGTGAGGTGGGGCACTGATGTTGGGCGATTAGGCCCGGCTCGCAGTCAGCGTTCCAATTCATCCCAAAGGTGTTCGATGGGGTGGGGTCAGGGCATTGTGAAGGCCAGTCAAGTTCTTCCACATCAATCTCAACAGACCATTGCTGTATGGACCTGGCTTTGTGCAAGGGAGCAATGCTGAAACAGGAAATGGACTTTCCCAAACTGTTGCCACAAAGATGGAAGCACAGAATCGTCTAGAATGTTATTGTATGCTGTAGCGTTCAGATTTCCTTTCACTGGAACTAAAGGGCCTGTATCATGAAAAACAACCATTATTCCTCCTCCACCAAACATTACAGTTGGCACTATGCATTGGGGCAGGTAGCGTTCTCCTGGCATCCGCCAAACCCAGATTCATCCATCGGACTGCCAGATGGTGAAGCGTGATTCATCACTCCAGAGAATGTGTTTCCATTGCTCCAGAGTCCAATGGCGGTGAGCTTTACACCACTCCAGCCGGCGCTTGGCTTTGAGCATGGTGATCTTAGGCTTGTGTGCGGCTGCTCGGCCATGTAAACCTGTTTCATGAAGCTTCCGACAAACAGTTATTGTGCTGATGATGCTGATGTTGCTTCCAGAGGCAGTTTGGAACTCCGTAGTGAGTGTTACAACCGAGGACAGATGATTTTTTCACACTTCAGCACTCGGTGGTCACGTTCTGTAAGCTTGTGAGGTCTACCACTTCGGGGCTGAGCCGTTGTTGCTCCTAGACATTTCCACTTCACAATAACAGTACTTTCAGCTGACCGGGGCAGCTCTAGAAGGCCAGACATTTGACAAACTGACTTGTTGGAAAGGTGGCATCCTATGACGGTGCCATGTTAAAAGTCATTGAGCTCTTCAGTAAGGCCATTCTACTGCCAATGTTTGTCTATGGAGATTGCATGGCCGTGTGCTTGATTTTATACACCTGTCAGCAATGGATGTGGCTGAAATGGCTGAATCCACTAATTTGAAGGGGTGTCCACATACTTTGTGTATATATACATTACATTCCGAAAGTATTCAGACCCCTTGACGTTTTCCACATTGTTAAGTTACAGAATTATTCTGAAATTGATAAAAAAAAAATACAATTCTCACCAATCTACACACAATACCCCATAATGACAAAGAGCAAACAGGTATTTTAGAAATGTTTTCAAATGTAATTAAAAATAATAAACAAAATACCTTTTTATTCAGATCCTTTGCTATGCGACTCGACATTGAGGTCAGGTGCATCCTTCCATTGATCATCCTTGAGATGTTTCTAAAAACTTGATTGGAGTCAACCTGTGGTAAATTCAATTGATTGATCATGATTTTGAAAGGCACACACCTGTCTATATAAGGTCTCACAGTTGACAGTACATGTCAGAGCAAAAACCAAGCCTTGAGGTCAAAGGAATTGTCCATAGAGCTCTGAGACAGGATTGTGCCGAGGCACAGATCTTGGGAAGGGGACCAAAAAATGTCACATCTGGAGGAAACCAGGCACCGCTCATCATCTGGTCAATACTATCCCTACAATGAAGCATGGGGGTGGCAGCATCATGCTCATCATCTGGCCAATACCATCCCTACGATGAAGCATGGGGGTGGCAGCATCATGCTCATCATCTGGCCAATACCATCCCTACGATAAAGCATGGGAGTGGCAGCATCATGCTCATCATCTGGCCAATACCATCCCTACGATGAAGCATGGGGGTGGCAGCATCATGCTGTGGGGATGTTTTTCAGTTTCAGGGAATGAGAGACTAGTTAGGATCGAGGGGGAAAGATGAACAGAGCAAAGTACAGAGAGAAACCTTGATGAAAACCTACTCCATAGCGATCAGGACCTCAGACTGACACAAAGGTTCACCTTCCATCAGGACAACGACCCTAAAGACACAGCCAAGACAATGCAGGAGTGGCTTCGGGACAAGTCTCTGAATGTCCTTGAATTAATTAAACGTTTCATGCGATTGGAGAACACATAGGAACGGATCTTCAACCATTCCTCTGTACAGAATCTTTTTAGATCTTTGATATCATTCGGTCTGCGCTTACGGAGTGCCCTCTTCAATTTGGACTACAGGGTTTTCAATGGGGTTCAAGTCCAGAGACTTTTTTTGGTAAATTAACGATTTCTTTGTGGATTTTGATATATGCTTGGGGTCATTACCTTGCTGGAAGAGCCACTTGCAACCAAATTTCATCCTCCTGGCAGAGGTAACCATGGTTATGGTTCAAATGTCCTGGTGCTGGTTAGAGTTCCTGATGTCTTTGACCTCAACAATGACCCTAGGACCAGTGGAAGTAAAATATCCACATATCATCAAAGATGATGAGGTTTTTCCCCACACCATATTTGACAGTAGTGATGAGGTTTCTTTCTGCATATGCCTTTTTCCGGTTCCAATCCATGTGACAATCCCGTTTAGCAAACTTCAGCCATTTGCGTTTTGTTGTTTGCTCTCAATATAAAGGCTTTTAAAATGTTTTTTTCTGACAACCCTTCCAAAGAGTCTGTTGACATTGGATCATTTAGTGGCAAAAAAACAAGGGGTTAACATATCCTGAGTCTGTCAATCATTTAGGACTGACTGAACATATCCTGAGTCTGTCAATCATTTAGGACTGACTGAACATATCCTGAGTCTGTCAATCATTTAGAACTGACTGAACATATCCCGAGTCTGTTAATCATTTAGAACTGACTGAACATATCCTGAGTCTGTCAATCATTTAGAACTCACTGAACATATCCTGAGTCTGTCAATCATTTAGAACTGACTGAACATATCCTGAGTCTGTTAATCATTTAGAACTGACTGAACATATCCTGAGTCTGTTAATCATTTAGAACTGACTGAACATATCCTGAGTCTGTTAATCATTTAGAACTCACTGAACATATCCTGAGTCTGTCAATCATTTAGAACTCACTGAACATATCCTGAGTCTGTCAATCATTTAGAACTCACTGAACATATCCTGAGTCTGTCAATCATTTAGAACTCACTGAACATATCCCGAGTCTGTCAATCATTTAGAACTCACTGAACACACACACATTTTTTAAATACACTGTCATAAAGGTAGGGGCTGGGCCAGGCCAGCAGTAACTACTCTAACACTGCTGTTTTCTCTAGTTGATAGGGTTTTATCTAAGGAGAACAGATATGTAGAGCTGGCCAGGATCAGGTGAAATACCTTGTGAGGTTTCCACCTTCCACTCAGCCGTCGTTTATCTAACATCTTTACAGAAGATAGAGAGACTTAAAGAGTGTTGGTTAGTATTGGTTTGCCCAGCTGCCTTCCATACCTGGGTATAAATACTATTTGAAATCATTGTATAAACTTTAGCTGGGCTTGATTGAGTCTGCCTGATGCAATGGAAGCAATAGAATACTGTAAATGGCCATCTGGTACTGCCAGCAGGCTAAAGACAGCCCTGTCCATCTGGTACTGCCAGCAGGCTAAAGACAGCCCAGTCCATCTGGTACTGCCAGCAGGCTAAAGACAGCCCTGTCCATCTGGTACTGCAAGCAGGCTAAAGACAGCCCTGTCCATCTGGTACTGCCAGCAGGCTAAAGACAGCCCTGTCCATCTGGTACTGCAAGCAGGCTAAAGACAGCCCTGTCCATCTGGTACTGCCAGCAGGCTAAAGACAGCCCTGTCCATCTGGTACTGCCAGCAGGCTAAAGACAGCCCTGTCCATCTGGTACTGCCAGCAGGCTAAAGACAGCCCTGTCCATCTGGTACTGCCAGCAGGCTAAAGACAGCCCTGTCCATCTGGTACTGCCAGCAGGCTAAAGACAGCCCTGTCCATCTGTTACTGCCAGCAGGATGAAGACAGCCCTGTCCATCTGGTACTGCCAGCAGGCTAAAGACAGCCCTGTCCATCTGGTACTGCCAGCAGGCTAAAGACAGCCCTGTCCATCTGGTACTGCCAGCAGGCTAAAGACAGCCCTGTCCATCTGGTACTGCCAGCAGGCTAAAGACAGCCCTGTCCATCTGGTACTGCCAGCAGGCTAAAGACAGCCCTGTCCATCTGGTACTGCCAGCAGGCTAAAGACAGCCCTGTCCATCTGGTACTACCAGCAGGCTAAAGACAGCCCTGTCCATCTGGTACTGCCAGCAGGCTAAAGACAGCCCTGTCCATCTGGTACTGCCAGCAGGCTAAAGACAGCCCTGTCCATCTGGTACTGCCAGCAGGCTAAAGACAGCCCTGTCCATCTGGTACTACCAGCAGGCTAAAGGTTTGCTGCCTTCCTAACCCAGCTGAAGACTGTTTTGGGGAACAATCATGCTTGGAGCAGCGAGCAATATCCCGTCTGACCTTAATATTGGCGACTTCAATTTAATGTTGCCTTCCCATTTTGGCAATATAATGAAAATGCTGCTTAAGTCTCTTACTGCACTAGGAGTTCCTTTGTCTTCACAAAAACATGATTGTTTCATTGTTTGATTTAGATCATATCATAATGAAAGCATCTGATTCATATCATTATCAATATTACACAGGTGCACTTTGTACTGGGGACAATGAAATTTCACTCTAAATTGTGCAGTTTTGTAACACAACACAATTCCACAGCTGTCTAAAGTTTTGAGGGAGCGCACAATTGGCATGCTGACTGCAGGAATGTCCACCAGAGCTGTTGCCATAAAATGTAATGTTAATTTCTCTACCATAAGCCACTTCCAACATCGGCCTCACAACCGCAGACAACGTGTAACCACGGCAGCCCAGGACTTCCACATCCGGCTTCTTAACCTGCAGGATCTTCTGAGTCCAGCCACCCGGACAGCTGATGAAACTGAGGAGTGTCTGTAATAAAGCCCTTTTGTGTGGAAAAACTCATTCTGATTGGCTGGGCCTGGCTCCCCAATGGGTGGACCTGACTTCCAAGTGGGAGGGCCTATGCAACCCCAGGCCCACCTATGGCTGCACTCCTGCCAAGTCATGTGAAATACATAGATTAGGACATAATGCATTTATTTAAATTGACTAATTTCCTTATATGAACTGTAAACTCAGTAAATCAAATCAAATCAAATCAAATCAAATTTATTTATATAGCCCTTCGTACATCAGCTGATATCTCAAAGTGCTGTACAGAAACCCAGCCTAAAACCCCAAACAGCAAACAATGCAGGTGTAAAAGCACGGTGGCTAGGAAAAACTCCCTAGAAAGGCCAAAACCTAGGAAGAAACCTAGAGAGGAACCAGGCTATGTGGGGTGGCCAGTCCTCTTCTGGCTGTGCCGGGTAGAGATTATAACAGAACATGACCAAGATGTTCAAATGTTCATAAATGACCAGCATGGTCGAATAAAATATTTGAAATTAATAAAAGTAAAATATTTGAAATTATTGCATATTGCATTTATGTTTTTGTTCAGTATAATTAACTTTCTAATAGTTTCTCAGGTTCCTTGGGAATTTCAAAATACAACTTTAGTTCATACAATGCAGAAGGCATTAAAATATTCAATATCTGTAAGGTATGTATTGTATACCGTATATTCCAATAGGTGTATAAGACACCAACATTATGTCATTATTGGTGAATAGGTAGGTCATTATGTTATTAATAGGTAGGTTATTATGTTATTAATAGGTAGGTTATTATGTTATTAATAGGTAGGTTATTATGTTATTAATAGGTAGGTTATTATGTTATTAATAGGTAGGTCAATATGTTATTAATAGGTAGGTTATTATGTTATTAATAGGTATGTTATTATGTTATTAATAGGTAGGTTATTATGTTATTAACAGGTAGGTTATTATGTTATTAATAGGTAGGTCAATATGTTGTTAATAGGTAGGTTATTATGCTATTAATAGGTAGGTTATTATGTTATTAATAGGTATGTTATTATGTTATTAATAGGTAGGTTATTATGTTATTAACAGGTAGGTTATTATGTTATTAATAGGTATGTTATTATGTTATTAATAGGTAGGTTATTATGTTATTAATAGGTAGGTTATTATGTTATTAATAGGTAGGTCAATATGTTATTAATAGGTAGGTTATTATGTTATTAACAGGTAGGTCAATATGTTGTTAATAGGTAGGTTATTATGCTATTAATAGGTAGGTTATTATGTTATTAATAGGTAGGTCAATATGTTATTTGCCAACATTGTAAGATCAAACTCAATTGAACCCCCTCCAAGAAAAATGCATTTTTGGTGTTTAAAACCTGTTAAAGATAGGGCTGACTACTGCCCCCTTTGGAGGAATTGCGTGCCCATAGTAAACAGAAAAAAAATCTGTCCAAAATTGCTAATATATGCATATAATAATAATTATTGAACAGAAAACACTCTAAAGCTTCTAAAACAGTTCAAATTATGTCTGTATGTAAAGCAGAACTCTCAGGGCAGCCATTCTCCCAAACTCTCTCTTGTCATCGTCAAAGTTGGGCCAACTTTGACGTCATCGCCCCCACCCTTCCCAAGCAGCTACGGATCTGGGAACAGTTTCTATCTCTTCAGCGCGATGTCTCCTTTCAGTGGAGCCTGTCATTGTGAGAATCGCACGCTCCCTCGACTTTTGGCAGGCTGAAACCTTCGGGTCACGCGAAAATACATGTACTTTCATGCGCTCGTCGGGTCCGGAGCTCTCTTTCTTCCAGGATTGACCAAACGATGTCGGTTTGTCTGTTCAAGCTAAGGATTGTTTTGCACGTTTAGAACATGCTAAAGCATGATTCTGCACTTAGTTTGACCAGTTTAGTCGACATATAATATGTCATTTTGAAGTTTTGATGCGCATCCATTAGAATTTTGGCTGCATTTCAACCGGAATTTGTCGCGTTTGATAACCTAAAGACACAGACTTCAAAACCAAACGCAGTTTTTGGTAAGTATGACTCCGTCCACGTCTTCTGATCGAAGAACATCAAAGGTAAGGGAATATTTATGTGGTAATTTTGGGTTTCTGTGGACTCCAAGATAGAGGAGACATAATGCTAATTTCTGAGCGCCGTCTCATATTATAGCCTAGTGAACGAATTCTGTAACGTTAAAAATAAATGTAACACAGCGGTTGCATTAAGAAGAAGTGTATCTTCCTATCTGTATGTAGAACATGTATATTTAGTCAAAGTTTATGATGTGTATTCCTTGTTATCTGACGTTATCTGCCGGAGCTATCATCATTTCTCCGGACATTTGAGTAGCATTTTGTGAACATGGCGTCATTGTAAACAGAGATTTATGGATATAAATGGCATATTATTGAAAAAAACATAAATGTACTGTGTAACATGTCCTATTACTGTCATCTGATGATGTGTAACATGTCCTATTACTGTCATCTGATGATGTGTAACATGTCCTATTACTGTCATCTGATGATGTGTAACATGTCCTATTACTGTCATCTGATGATGTGTAACATGTCCTATTACTGTCATCTGATGATGTGTAACATGTCCTATTACTGTCATCTGATGATGTGTAACATGTCCTATTACTGTCATCTGATGATGTGTAACATGTCCTATTACTGTCATCTGATGATGTGTAACATGTCCTATTACTGTCATCTGATGATGTGTAACATGTCCTATTACTGTCATCTGATGATGTGTAACATGTCCTATTACTGTCATCTGATGATGTGTAACATGTCCTATTACTGTCATCTGATGATGATTTTCAAAAGGTTAGTGAATTAATTTTATTTTAATCCTGTGTTTGTTGATTGCATTTTTTTGGCTATTCAAATGAGCTGTGTCTTTGGTGGTGGTTTGACATAAATATGTGCTATGTTTTCGCAGTAAAACATTTTAGAAATCTGACTTGCTGGCTAGATGAACAAGGTGTTTATCTTTCATTTGAGCTATTGGACTTGTTAATGTGTGGAGGTTAAATATTTACATTTACATTTACATTTAAGTCATTTAGCAGACGCTCTTATCCAGAAGAATATTTTGGCGTTCCATGCGCCACGTTCCAGCTGAACGTGGGAGGGGTCGTTCCCAAATGGGAACCACTCCCGTTAACAGGTTTTAAGTTTAAAATGTAATACTAATTCATTTTAACAAAGCTAAACAATTTAAATAATTGTTAAATACATTTTTTGTTTGTTAAATCATGTGTCTACATTTACATTTACATTTAAGTCATTTAGCAGACGCTCTTATCCAGAGCGACTTACAAATTGGTGCGTTCACCTTATGACATCCAGTGGAACTGCCACTTTACAATAGTGCATCTAAATCTTTTAAGGGGGGTGAGAAGGATTACTTTATCCTATCCTAGGTATTCCTTAAAGAGGTGGGGTTTCAGGTGTCTCCGGAAGGTGGTGATTGACTCCGCTGTCCTGGCGTCGTGAGGGAGTTTGTTCCACCATTGGGGGGCCAGAGCAGCGAACAGTTTTGACTGGGCTGAGCGGGAACTGTACTTCCTCAGTGGTAGGGAGGCGAGCAGGTCAGAGGTGGATGAACGCAGTGCCCTTGTTTGGGTGTAGGGCCTGATCAGAGCCTGGAGGTACTGAGGTGCCGTTCCCCTCACAGCTCCGTAGGCAAGCACCATGGTCTTGTAGCGGATGCGAGCTTCAACTGGAAGCCAGTGGAGAGAGCGGAGGAGCGGGGTGACGTGAGAGAACTTGGGAAGGTTGAACACCAGCCGGGCTGCGGCGTTCTGGATGAGTTGTAGGGTTTTAATGGCACAGGCAGGGAGCCCAGCCAACAGCGAGTTGCAGTAATCCAGACGGGAGATGACAAGTGCCTGGATTAGGACCTGCGCCGCTTCCTGTGTGAGGCAGGGTCGTACTCTGCGGATGTTGTAGAGCATGAACCTACAGGAACGGGCCACCGCCTTGATGTTATTTGAGAACGACAGGGTGTTGTCCAGGATCACGCCAAGGTTCTTAGCGCTCTGGGAGGAGGACACAATGGAGTTGTCAACCGTGATGGCGAGATCATGGAACGGGCAGTCCTTCCCGGGAGGAAGAGCAGCTCCGTCTTGCCGAGGTTCAGCTTGAGGTGATGATCCGTCATCCACACTGATATGTCTGCCAGACATGCAGAGATGCGATTCGCCACCTGGTCGTCAGAAGGGGGAAAGGAGAAGATTAATTGTGTGTCGTCTGCATAGCAATGATAGGAGAGACCATGTGAGGTTATGACAGAGCCAAGTGACTTGGTGTATAGCGAGAATAGGAGAGGGCCTAGAACAGAGCCCTGGGGACACCAGTGGTGAGAGCACGTGGTGAGGAGACAGATTCTCGCCACGCCACCTGGTAGGAGCGACCTGTCAGGTAGGACGCAATCCAAGCGTGGGCCGCGCCGGAGATGCCCAACTCGGAGAGGGTGGAGAGGAGGATCTGATGGTTCACAGTATCGAAGGCAGCCGATAGGTCTAGAAGGATGAGAGCAGAGGAGAGAGAGTTAGCTTTAGCAGTGCGGAGCGCCTCCGTGATACAGAGAAGAGCAGTCTCAGTTGAATGACTAGTCTTGAAACCTGACTGATTTGGATCAAGAAGGTCATTCTGAGAGAGATAGCGGGAGAGCTGGCCAAGGACGGCGCGTTCAAGAGTTTTGGAGAGAAAAGAAAGAAGGGATACTGGTCTGTAGTTGTTGACATCGGAGGGATCGAGTGTAGGTTTTTTCAGAAGGGGTGCAACTCTCGCTCTCTTGAAGACGGAAGGGACGTAGCCAGCGGTCAGGGATGAGTTGATGAGCGAGGTGAGGTAAGGGAGAAGGTCTCCGGAAATGGTCTGGAGAAGAGAGGAGGGGATAGGGTCAAGCGGGCAGGTTGTTGGGCGGCCGGCCGTCACAAGACGCGAGATTTCATCTGGAGAGAGAGGGAGAAAGAGGTCAGAGCACAGGGTAGGGCAGTGTGAGCAGAACCAGCGGTGTCGTTTGACTTAGCAAACGAGGATCGGATGTCGTCGACCTTCTTTTCAAAATGGTTGACGAAGTCATCTGCAGAGAGGGAGGAGGGGGAGGGGGAGGAGGATTCAGGAGGGAGGAGAAGGTGGCAAAGATCTTCCTAGGGTTAGAGGCAGATGCTTGGAATTTAGAGTGGTAGAAAGTGGCTTTAGCAGCAGAGACAGAAGAGGAAAATGTAGAGAGGAGGGAGTGAAAGGATGCCAGGTCCGCAGGGAGGCGAGTTTTCCTCCATTTCCGCTCGGCTGCCCGGAGCCCTGTTCTGTGAGCTCGCAATGAGTCGTCGAGCCACGGAGCGGGAGGGGAGGACCGAGCCGGCCTGGAGGATAGGGGACATAGAGAGTCAAAGGATGCAGAAAGGGAGGAGAGGAGGGTTGAGGAGGCAGAATCAGGAGATAGGTTGGAGAAGGTTTGAGCAGAGGGAAGAGATGATAGGATGGAAGAGGAGAGAGTAGCGGGGAGAGAGAGCGAAGGTTGGGACGGCGCGATACCATCCGAGTAGGGGCAGTGTGGGAAGTGTTGGATGAGAGCGAGAGGGAAAAGGATACAAGGTAGTGGTCGGAGACTTGGAGGGGAGTTGCAATGAGGTTAGTGGAAGAACAGCATCTAGTAAAGATGAGGTCGAGCGTATTGCCTGCCTTGTGAGTAGGGGGAAGGTGAGAGGGTGAGGTCAAAAGAGGAGAGGAGTGGAAAGAAGGAGGCAGAGAGGAATGAGTCAAAGGTAGACGTGGGGAGGTTAAAGTCGCCCAGAACTGTGAGAGGTGAGCCGTCCTCAGGAAAGGAGCTTATCAAGGCATCAAGCTCATTGATGAACTCTCCGAGGGAACCTGGAGGGCGATAAATGATAAGGATGTTAAGCTTGAAAGGGCTGGTAACTGTGACAGCATGGAATTCAAAGGAGGCGATAGACAGATGGGTAAGGGGAGAAAGAGAGAATGACCACTTGGGAGAGATGAGGATCCCGATGCCACCACCCCGCTGACCAGAAGAACACGTGGGCGGACGAAGAGAGAGCAGTAGGAGTAGCAGTGTTATCTGTGGTGATCCATGTTTCCGTCAGTGCCAAGAAGTCGAGGGACTGGAGGGAGGCATAGGCTGAGATGAACTCTGCCTTGTTGGCCGCAGATCGGCAGTTCCAGAGGCTACCGGAGACCTGGAACTCCACGTGGGTCGTGCGCGCTGGGACCACCAGATTAGGGTGGCCGCGGCCACGCAGTGTGGAGCGTTTGTATGGTCTGTGCAGAGAGGAGAGAACAGGGATAGACAGACACATAGTTGACAGGCTACAGAAGAGGCTACGCTAATGCAAAGGAGATTGGAATGACAAGTGGACTACACGTCTCGAATGTTCAGAAAGTTAAGCTTACGTAGCAAGAATCTTATTGACTAAAATGATTAAAATGATACAGTACTGCTGAAGTAGGCTAGCTGGCAGTGGCTGCGTTGTTGACTTTGTAGGCTAGCTGGCAGTGGCTGCGTTGTTGACACTACACTAATCAAGTCGTTCCGTTGGGTGTGATAGTTTCGACAGTGCTGCTATTCGGTGGCTAGCTGGCTAGCTAGCAGTGTTGATTACGTTACGTTGCGTTAAAAGAACGACAATAGCTGGCTAGCTAACCTAGAAAATCGCTCTAGACTACACAATTATCTTTGATACAAAGACGGCTATGTAGCTAGCTATGTAGCTAGCTACGATCAAACAAATCAAACCGTTGTACTGTAATGAAATGAAATGAAAATGTGATACTACCTGTGGAGCGAAGCGGAATGCGACCGGGTTGTTGAGTGAGGAAGTTCAATTTGGTGGACATTGGCTAGCTGTTGGCTAGCTAGCAGTGTCTCCTACGTTAAGGACGACAAATAGCTGGCTAGCTAACCTCGGTAAATTAAGATAATCACTCTAAGACTACACACTCTAAACTACACAATTATCTTGGATACGAAGACAGCAAAGACAACTATGTAGCTAGCTAACACTACACTAATCAGGTCATTCAGTTGAGTGTAATAGTTTTTAGTGCTGCTATTCGATAGACGGTGGACGTTAGCTAGCTGGCTAGCTGGCTAGCTGCTGGGCAGATAGCAGTGTAGACTGCGTTAGGACGACGAAATACGATAATTACGCAATTATCTTTGATACAAAGACGGCTATGTAGCTAGCTAAGAAGAAATTGCTAAGATTAGACAAATCAAACCGTTGGACTATAGTGAAATATAGTGAAATGTAATGAAATGTAATGAAAAGTTATACAACCTGCGGCCGAAGTGCGAATGCGACCGCTCGCTCCAACCCGGAAGTACTGAAGCCAGAGAGACTTTTCAAGACATAAACCAGATTGATACATTGGGGAAATGAACATTACGGACGTTTATGAGTTGAAGAGAGTGGAGGGTCCATTTGAAGTAAACTAACACGTGTTGGGTGATACCTTTACAGCTTCCACTGCCAGGATGAGGTGTGTGTGTGTGTGTGTGTGTGTGTGTGTGTGTGTGCACTTGCATGATTGTGTGTGTGAATGCGTGTGTGTGTGTGTGTGTGTGTGTGTGTGTGTGTGCGTGCGTGTGCGTGTGCGTGTGCGTGTGTGTGTGTGTGTGTATGTGTCTGTGTGTGTGTGTGTGTGTGTGTGCACTTGCATGATTGTGTGTGTGAATGCGTGTGTGTGTGTGTGTGTGTGTGCACTTGCATGATTGTCTGTGTGAATGCGTGTGTGTGTGTGTGTGTGTTTGTGTGTGTGTGTGTGTGCACTTGCATGATTGTGTGTGTGAATGCGTGTGTGTGTGTGTGTGTGTGTGTGTGTGTGTGTGTGTGTGTGCGTGTGTGTGTGTGTGTGTGTTTGTGTGTGTGTGTGTGCACTTGCATGATTGTGTGTGTGAATGCGTGTGTGTGTGTGTGTGTGTTTGTGTGTGTGTGTGTGTGCACTTGCATGATTGTGTGTGTGAATGCGTGTGTGTGTGTGTGTGTGTGTTTGTGTGTGTGTGTGTGTGCACTTGCATGATTGTGTGTGTGAATGCGTGTGTGTGTGTGTGTGTGTGTGTGTGTGTGTGTGTGTGTGTGTGTGTGTGTGTGTGTGTGTGCACTTGCATGATTGTGTGTGTGAATGCGTGTGTGTGTGTGTGTGTGTGTGTGTGTGTGTGTGTGTGTGTGTGTGTGTGTGTGTGTATGTGTGTGTGTGTGTGTGTGTGTGTGTGTGTGTGTGTGTGTGCACTTGCATGATTGTGTGTGTGAGTGTGTGTGTGTGTGTGTGCGTGTGTGTGTGTGTGTTCAGGACTTTTACAGGGCAGATGGAGCCTCTCCGTGCCTCAGCAACACTCCTGGAACCCATTACAGAACTAATGGCACCAAATATTTCCTTTATGACGTGATTATGAGCCTTGTAACTTTGACGTGTGGGAAGCAACAGTCGGTAAGCCCACTTCTTGGGGTGAACATTTCGACGTGTCATCGAATGCACCAGAGTTTGACCCCTCCAGTGTTCGCACCGCACTGCATCATCAAAGTATCAACTAAAATGTCACTCTATTCCCTATATAGTGCACTACATTAGACCAGAGCCCAATGCCACCCTATACCCTATATATAGTGCACTACTTTAGACCAGAGCCCAATGCCACCCTATTCCCTATATATAGTGCACTACTTTAGACCAGAGCCCAATGCCACCCTATACCCTATATATAGTGCACTACTTTAGACCAGAGCCCAATGCCACCCTATTCCCTATATATAGTGCACTACTTTAGACCAGAGCCCAATGCCACCCTATTCCCTATATATAGTGCACTACTTTAGACCAGAGTCCTATGGCACCCCATTCCCTATATAGTGCACTACATTAGACCAGAGCCCATAGGTCCTGGTCAAATGTCCCTGGTAAAAAGCAGTGCACTATATAGGGAATAGGGCTCTGGTCTAAAGTAGTGCACTATATAGGGAATAGGACTCGGGTCTAAAGTAGTGCACTATATAGGGAATAGGGCTTGGGTCTAAAGTAGTGCGCTATATAGGGAATAGGGCTCTGGTCTAAAGTAGTGCACTATATAGGGAATAGGGCTCTGGTCTAAAGTAGTGCACTATATAGGGAATAGGGCTCTGGTCTAAAGTAGTGCGCTATATAGGGAATAGGGCTCGGGTCTAAAGTAGTGCACTATATAGTGAATAGGGCTCGGGTCTAAAGTAGTGCGCTATATAGGGAATAGGGTGCCATAGGGCTCTGGTCTAAGGTAGTGTACTATATAGGGAAGAGGGGGGCATTGGGCTCTGGTCTAAAGTAGTGCACTATATGGGGAATAGGGTTCCATAGGGCTCTGGTCTAAAGTAGTGCACTATATAGGGAATAGGGTGCCATAGGGCTCTGGTCTAAGGTAGTGTACTATATAGGGAAGAGGGTGGCATTTGAGACAAAACCCCAGTCTTGACTCCTGTTCCTCTCTTCCTGTCGCGGTGGCACTTTCACGAGCGCCCGTGAGATAGATGACCGGCTGACATCCCAGCACCGTCGTCGATATAAATGATTCACCTGCGGATGCGTCTTCTCGTTTCCATTCTCCATTCGGTGGGTTGCTGGCTCGTCTGGCATGCTGCTGGGAAATTAGGTGGCGTTATTTATCTCCCTTCCTATCTCCCTCCCTCCCTATCTCCCTCCCTTTCTCCCTCCCTATCTCCTTCCCTATCTCTCTCCAACCCTATCTCCCTCCCTATCTCCCTCCCTTTCTCCCTCCCCATCTCCTTCCCTATCTCCCTCCCTATCTCCCTCCCTATCTCCCTCCCTCCCTTTCTCCCTCCCTTTCTCCCTCCCTATCTCCCTCCCTATCTCCCTCCCTTTCTCCCTCCCTATCTCCTTCCCTATCTCCCTCCCTTTCTCCCTCCCTCCCTATCTCCCTCCCTTTCTCCCTCCCGATCTCCTTCCCTATCTCCCTCCCTTTCTCCCTATCTCCCTCCTATCTCCCTCCCACTCACGCACACACAGACACACAACACTACCTACCGCTGCCCTCTGATTCAGCAGGAAGCAAAAAATGAACGGACAAGCTCAGGAGCATTCTGCAGTGTATGGAACAACGGATGGAGAATTGCATTGGGAATTGCCTTTCATAAACAAACAGTCCTAGTCCTGTGGTGTCTCTCTGTCTGTCTGTTTGTCTGTCAGTCACTGCCCCTCATACAGTAACGTCTGTTTATCCCTTGGCTCTATCATAGCAGCACTCGTAGATAAATCTCCAAACACACTTGGCCTTGTCACACTTATCCTGATGCACCAACACCTGAGAGAGATGGCCTTAGTTGTTTTTACACGCTTGTTTGTGTTGCCGGTCGCCAGGGTCACTGTTGAACAGGCTCAAAAACATTCAAAACAAGCTCGGCTGTAAAAATCATTGAATAGGCTCTTACCAGGTATGCATATTACACTGGGGTAATTGATTCCTCCCCTCTTTCGATTTATTGGAGAGAAGGAGTGCATGCCGTATTTTCACTGCTACTGC